>NC_084525.1:14937419-14947419 GCF_024500275.1 Phycodurus eques
CACTAAACTCCCATAATGCCCACCCTCCTCACTGGGGATCTGAGGGTGGATTTAAGAAGTGCCCCTCGTTGATCTAAAACATTTGTGCCTACATCAGAGCAGGTATCATGATTAATGGCATCAGTCCACTTTACAGTCTGGAGTTCACTTGAGACAATCTCAAGGGATTAGTGCATCTTTGTTTTCCCCTTCCTCCAGCTGTTAATGAGCATCTTCTTTGTTTTTGGTTACATTTATAGCACCAGGAATTTAAATACAAATTTAGGTGTCAATGTAGTTGTTTTTTTTTGTAATCCTCCTCTCAGGACTACATGCAGAATGTCCACGGTAAAGAGATCGACCTGCTCAGGACCACGGTCAAGGTACCAGGTAAACGGCCGCCGCGAGCCGTGTCCACCTGCGCCGTCATGCCCAGCCCCAAAACCAACGGCCTGACGAAGGACATGACCAGCCTGCAGCTGGGACACACTCCAGGTGAGGGGGACAATTTGCAGTTTGACAAAAGTAATTTGGCATCGTAAACAATCAACATTTTAATTTCTCTGGAATCAGTAAAGGTGATTAGAATGAAATGAAGCAGGAATTGAGGCCGAGAATGCTGATTAGCACCTGACAAAAGACGTCGTAAAAGAGATGCGTCTGTTTGTTACACGTACACATTCAGGAAGCCGAGTTAATAACACGACTATTCAATGAGGCATCCTCATGTATGAATTATTTTCATGAATATTAATGTGATCAGAGACAATCCACTCTTCCAGCACCAAGAAATAAACTACAATCATGTGAGGATGAAGGTATATGGATGGGATGGGATGGGATGGGATGGTGGGGTGGTGATGGACTATTAGGGAGACTGGGAGGTCAGGAGGAATGACCAAGAGTTGAAGGGTCGGGTTACCCAGCTCTAAGCGTGTACTGGGGCGTACACACACACACGAGTCAATTGTGCCATGTGCTTAACCCAGTAAAGTGAATTCAGATATTTGTTTCTAAATATATTATATATGTTTGAAGATACAGTAATTGCTGAGAACGTGCTGAGTAACTGAGAACAGTTAGTATTGAATTGTTTAGATACAGCATTAAACTCTTTTTCACAATTTCAGTTGTCTAGATTTTTGGGGCCGTGGCAAAAACAAAGCCCAGTAATGGATTCACTTGGTCTTCTGGCATTAGTTGGGCCTCCCTCACTATATAAAAACTTGAGCGCCTTCTCGCATCAATAATTTTCTTGCACAATAGTGAATTACTTAAGTGTCTCTGTTATTTGGACCCACACACAACACTGAGTGAGGCGGTGACGAATCTGGTATATGGCCAAACTACTTCCGTAAATCAGGTAAAGGCACTTCCGCCTCGCTTGGGTGAATGTGGAAGGGGACTATTCAATTCACCACAGAGCCACCAAAGATGACTTTAGACGGTGTTTGGGGTTCTATTCCGTGTTCCGCGTGGTCACGTGACGTTCTGCATGTACAGTGGGTACGGAGTATTCAGACCCCCTTAAAATGTTCACTCTTTGTTATATTGCAGCCATTTGCTAAAATCATTTAAGTTCATTTTGTCCCTCATTGATGTACCAGCACCCCACGGAATTGTTGACATTTTTGCAGATTGATTAAAAAAGAAAAAATGAAATATCACAGAGCCATAGGTATTCAGGCACTTTGCTGTGACACTCATATATTTAACTCGGGTGCTGTCCATTTCTTCTGATCATCCTTGAGATGGTTCTACACCTTCATTGGAGTCCAGCTCTGTTTGATTATACTGATTGGACTTGATTAGGAAAGCCACACACCTGTCTATATAAGACCTTACAGCTCACAGTGCATGTCAGAGCAAATGAGAATCATGAGGTCAAAGGAACTGCCTGAAGAGCTCAGAGACAGAATTGTGGCAAGGCACATATCTGGCCAAGGTTACAAAAACATTTCTGCTGCACTTAAGGTTCCTAAGAGCACAGTGGCCTCCTTAAATGGAAGACGTTTGGAACGACCAGAACCATTCCTAGAGCTGGCCGTCCGGCCAAACTGAGCAATCGAGGGAGAAGAGCCTTGGTGAGAGAGGTAAAGAAGAACCCGAGGAACACTGTGTCTGAGCTCCAGAGATGCAGTCAGGAGGGAGATGGGAGAAAGTTCTAGAAAGTTCTCTCCACCAGTCAGGGCTTCATGGCAGAGTGGCCCGACAGAAGCCTCTCCTCAGTGTAAGACACATGAAAGCCCACATGGAGTTTGCTAAAAAAAACACCTGACGGACTCCAAGATGGTGAGAAATGAAATTCTCTGGTCTGCTGAGACTTTTTGGCCTGAATTTTAAGCGGTATGTGTGGAGAAAACCAGGCACTGCACATCACCTGTCCAATGCAGTCCAACAGTGAAGCATGGTGGTGGTAGCATCATGCTGTGGGGGTGTTTTTCAGCTGCAGGGACAGGACGACTGGTTGCAATCGAAGGAAAGATGAATGCGGCCAAGAACAGGGATATCCTGGATGAAAACCTTCTCCAGAGTGCTCAGAACCTCAGACTGGGCCGAAGGTTCACCTTTCAACAAGACAATGACCCTAAGCACACAGCTAAAATAACAAAGGAGGGGCTTCAGAACAACTCAGTGACTCTTGACTCTCAACTCTTGAATGGCCCAGCCAGAACCCTGACTTAAACCCAAATGAGCATCTCTGGAGATACCTGAAAATGGCTGTCCACCAAAGTTCACCATCCAAACCGACAGAACTGGAGAGGATCTGCAAGGAGGAATGGCAGAGGATCCCCAAATCCAGGTGTGAAAAACTTCACATCATTCCCAAAAAGACTCAGGGCTGTGTTAGCTCAAAAGGGTGCTTATACTAAATACTGAGCAAAGGGTCTGAATACTTACGGCTGTGTGATGTTTCAATTTTTATTTTTTAATAAATCTGCAAAAAATCCAACAATTCCATTGTTTTTCCTGTCAATATGGGGTGCTGTGTGTACATTAATGCAGAATTTTTTTTTACTTAAATGATGCAATATACTTACTAGCTTAGCTAGTAAGCTAGCTTAGAAGGAAGCTAGCTTACTAGCTTCCTTCTGCATCGAAGCATTACAGTGATCGATTATAATTAAAAGAAGCCTGCTCATCAGTAGGTGAATGAGGAGCTTTGTGTAACTTGAAGGTGAAAAAGCACTATAGAAGTGAAAGCCCATTTACTCAAATACATCTAACCTATTATCACTCGTTACTGTCTAAAAACATCCAAACTTTCAATGTACGCGACAATTATGCCACACGGTTTCTCCAGAGTGAGGAAAGAGGCGGCGTTTCACAACACTTCTCAGACATTTTGAGCGTTCAAGAGCGTGAATAGATTTGTTCTCAAGCTATTTTCACCACTTTAAATTGGTTAATATTGCCGAAAAATAACAGATGAAGTGGGGACAGACCAATAGAATCGATTTGTGAAAACATTGATCGTATTGGAACATTTTTATTTTCACTTGACAGGTAGTTTAACACTTTCAGTATAGTCCGCTATGTTTGGCTAGGGTGAAAGTATGATATGTACTCCAGTTCAGTACACTTCCTCTCCAATGGCATGCTTTGAAGAGGTGGGCCATGGACTGGCACCATTGGTCACATGCGTCATATCATCACTGTAATGCCATTTTTGCTAGCCAGTAATTCACGGTAACTGGCGCTGTGCATAACGGTAATACATTTAATTAATGTGGTGTTTAAAAATAAGTTCACGTTCGGTCATGCACATGCATGTAGCAACGTACGTTTCATATTAATATATGAACTAGATATTCATGATTACTGCCACCTTGCACAGAAATAAACAATAACTAGTAATAATCCACATTCAGCAAAGTTGGAGTAATACAGCATCAAAAAATAAATTCATGGCGCACACAGTCTGATTAATAAACAGAAAACATTTCTAAAGTTAAGGCATCAAGTTTTTTCATGCAGAGATTTGATCAGAACACTTTTTTCTGTCCTGACAGGTTCAGTGAGTTGCAGCTCTTCAGTATCTCAGATGGCAAGCGGTGTTAGCCTGGTGTCCTTCAACAGTCGCGGTCCAGACAGCATGGGCGGGCATCAGCGCTCATATTCCGTCTCTAGTGCCGACCAGTGGACCGAGGCCACCATCATCGCCAACTCGGGAATCGGCACTGGTAACCACAACACATTGTGGCCTTAAAGATATATATTAATAATAAGATGCTATCATAGCAAGCTCACAGGGCCTCACAGCTGAGCTTATCATCTACAGTGCTACCTTGATTTATCAGTGAATTTCATTCATTTATTCATATAGCAAATAAATTTTCCATCGATCCATTTGTTTTATATAGTTTTTGTCCTCATTGGGGTCGCAGGTCAGTAGTAGATTGTCCAAGCTAACTTTGAGAGGCGGATTATTAATCACCAGCCAATCGCATGGCACATAGACAAACAACCAGTCACAGTCACACTTAAGGACAATTTAGTCTTCAATGAAGCTGACATGCATGTTTTTGAAATATGGAAGGACGCTTGACTCCCTGGGGGAAAAAAATGCACAGGCACGAGGAGCACATGAAAACTCCTCACATGAAGGCTGTAGCCCAGATTCGAACCACCTACCTGAGAACTGGCAGATGTGCTAACCACGCTGTCTGTCTGTCTTTGGCGGGTGTTTTTCGTTCCAAAAAGGCCCTTGGCCCTACTGTAGCAACTGATCAGTACCCTGCATTTTTGTGGTCGTAGGAATGGAAAATGGGTACTAAAAAAATTGACTTTACAGCGATTTTATTGGCCTGATCGTTATCGGCTGATAATTAGCATTTTATGCTGATTGGCTGATCGGCTTTGTCATAAGTCGCCGATCTGATCGGCTCCGCAAAAGACATTGATCGTGCATTGATTGATCGACCATCGTGCACAGTATATTTGCGTGTCTTTTGACGTAGTATTGGAACTATGTGATGGCCAATAAAGTTTTTTTTTTTTTAAAAACATGTCGGCGGTGTGGGACAAACAACACGTCTGAGACAGACAACACGTAATGCACGTAATCAGACTACAAGACAAATTAGCTCTTTTACGATTGCACTATGTCAGACTACTTCAATAAAATCTTGTATTCCAATACCACCGCATCCCGTTTTTTACGATCATTGGGCTTTATCTTGTCAACTCAAATGTGACCGGATACACTTGTTACCGTGGCGACGACAACGAGTGGATCCCGCAAACTGTATTGTACAAAATGGGGGAAAAAATGTTGGTGGTCACCGGTGCTCTGGACAGGAGAGGACATTCGTATAAGGCTTGCTTGAGGTATGTTCACGTACTTTTAATACGACACGGCTCGCAAGCAGGCAACAAAGAATTTATGTAGCCTAGCAGGCTAGTGCTAGCACTAATGGTGGTACGTAAACATGCCGCCGTTCTGTCGAATCATGCTCTAAAGTTTCAGTGTGGGTGAAGTAATTTAATTACAATAAAATTATTTAATTACAGTAAGTTAGCACCCATTATTTCTGTCATGTTGTAATGTTGGTTTGACCTGACTGACTAGAATGCACGATCTGACTAGAGCAGTGATTTCCAACCTTTATGGAGCCAAGGAACATATTTTACAATTGAAATATCTCACGGCACACCAACAAACAAAAAGTGGATACATTAATTACTGTATGTACTTCCTGCCATCTAATAGAAGCCTCACTTGTATAAATAGATGAACAAAGATACATTATTTATTGTAAATATAATTTTCTTGAGCAATTAAGTACACAAGTATATAGAAGTAAATGAACATGTCATTTAAATAGACACATTGCTCCATCTTGTGATCGGTTATCATTTAATTAAACTCATTGATGGGTGATCATCCCCCAAAATCTTGATCGTGTAAAGCCTACTAAAAAATGTCCCCCTGTACTGCTAAGCAGAGCGTTTACTACTCTTCACAAGAAACAAGATCAGTCTGTGGTGGCACCCTCTCAGCCTCGCCAACGAGAGCTCAGCAGAGGCCACCACAACTGCTACACTTTCCAGGGCTTCATAATAGCATAATCACCTGCACTTCTCACTTTCTTTGCAGCAATCGTAAGGGCTAATGTTCAGCAAAAAACAAAGACACCTGAAATACGTCCCGCACACAGCAAATGACGTTTCACTATGTGGGAGTAAGCACAACAGAGCGTTCCACGTGGATGCCAAGAAGCATAGTTCGTGAACCCAGACAATATTGTTTTGAAATTTTTGTTTGTAAACCGATTTCTTAGTGAACCGAGGATCCACTAAGAGGTTCCACTTTAATTGATCAATTTTTTATTTTTTTTTTCACGTCACTGGAACACTGGCTTATCTGAGGCTTGAACACAAAGCAATACAAACCGACTGAACCAATGGCTCGTGACTCTAAAAACTGGTAAGTTGGTCACACAACAAATCTAACTCAGAAGTCAAGCTATCGCTCTATATTTTTTTGATCCACCTGCCAGTGTTCTAATACCGGTCATCAAGCTAATGCCCCCCCACCCCCCAAACACACGCACACATACACACTAAAAGCTCAGACTGACATGACGATCATCTTGACTGACACTGACAGTTTTGTCTTAAATGTTGTGCTTCCAGCCATCCACAAATAATATTTCAAGCTGTGAAATGCTTTCAGCGGGGGTGCTCAAACGCAAATGAGTGCCTTCTTTTTAATAGGTTTTTTAGATTTCTTTTTTTTCAGATAATTTTTTTTTTACTGGTTAAGAGGAAGTCGAAGTATCTTACCTTGTTGATAGTTTTTGTTGTCACTCCAGCCTTCTTCCGAGCGGTCACTGCCTTCCTGTTGTGACATTTCTAAAAACAGTTGATCGGGTCGGAAACCTTCAAGACAAAGTTCCCCGACTGAGTCCGCTCTCCTTTGTGCCTTCTCTTTACCTCTTTCGCTATTTTTTTTTTACTGTGTCTTTCTTGTTGCCTGAAAGCACGACAACGATGAGCGCTGGGAAACACTTGTGAGCATTAGCTAATCAAGCATTTCTTTCTCAGCTGTTATTCTGAGAGCAGATGTAATCAGTCAAAACCTGTGTTTTATGATTAGGGTTGCACAACCCTGGGAATTTTCAAAGTTGGAAACTTTCCATGAGAATTAATGGGAATTTATGGGGATAAATCAGGAGTTTACTAAATTGAAGGTTAAAAGGGAACTTAAATATAGGGGGAAAACTATTTCAGTAGTACAGTAGGGATTTCGTTTGATGCACATCTCACATCTGAGATGTACAAAAATGAGCAGGGTCAAGTAAAACAAAATCAATCTGCATCCATAGATGCACAGACGCACAGCATTGCTGACCTGCATGTGTGTGTGTGGGTTGCTGAAGTACTTCAGCGAATGATTATCCATTAAAAGTCCTGTCCTGTGGTGGTAGCCAATCTGTCCTGTGGTGGTAGCCAATCAGAGGCACAGGATGGTGGGTTATCATTCCATAAATACAAAGTAGACTTTTTTTCCGGACTCGATAGATTTTCATTGTTGTGGTAAAAACCCGCGTGCTGCTCACGACGCAGCGAGCCGCTGGCGGGAATGGGTTTGGATCCGTAGTTTCACACAACTGGGAAACTTCAGGGAAAGTTAAGTATTTATTACATTCGCTAGCTCGTGAGCTAATTAGCTTGCGAAGTAAGGGGCTAAAAAGCTTGCTGTGGCTCACTGGATCGTGGCGACATCTTTGAAAGCAAGCAGTCCCATACTGACCCACACCATTGCCAAAAAATAAGTTGAGTAAAAGATGGAGAAAGATCAGAAAATTACAGATAAAGCAAAGGAACATTTGGAACAAATTGCGCTTAAAATGGAATGGAGTCATTTTTGTTTGTATTTCTCACTGGCAGTACTTATTAAAAGGGCATTTGTGAAAGACCATTATGAACCAAGGGTTTTGAACAAATATAACCTCCAAAACGCTTCAGCTGTTAAGATTTGTTAATTTCTCATTTGGAGTATTTTCCAAGGCAGCACGGTGGTGACTGGTTAGCACATCTGCCTCACAGTTCTGAGGACCCGGGTTCAAATGCGCCCTCCTCGCCTGTGTGGAGTTTGCATGTTCTCCCCGTGCCTCCGTGGGTTTTCTCTGGGTACTCGAGTTTCCTCTCACATTCTAAAAACATGCATGGTAGGTTCATTGAAGACTCTAAAATTGCCCGTAGGTGTGAATGTGAGTGCGAATGAACATTTGTTTATATGTGCCCTGCGATTAGTTGGCGACCAGTTCAGGGTGTACCCCGCCTCTCGCTCAAAGATAGCTGGGATAGGCTCCAGCACACCCGCGACCCTAGTCAGGATAAGTGGTATGGAAAATGAATGGAGTGTTTTCCAAGCTTAACTTCCAATAGAAATTTACTGTGAACTTTCAAGAAATGTTTCACCCCTTTGCAACTATTTTTAATGACATCACATTGTGTGGACTTTTGGCACGTGCACAGCAGACAAAGCTATCCTTCTTCTGTCCTGACAAGCAGGACCACAAATTAAAGACAAGCTGAGTCGAACCGCTTTTGTCCAAACTGTTGACGGGCTGAAGGGAAACAATCATAGGGAAAGTCAAGGAGGAAGTCTCCAGGCTCTGTGCGGGTGGGGGTGGTTGGGTTGGGTTGTTTGATGTGGACGGAGCGCAGCGCGCAGATGGGAGCGCCGTTAATCCACGCTGGTTAATTGCACGCTCGGGGATGGCATCTTGTCAGCAGAGATAAGTTGTCACATTTTCCACTTGAGCTGAGACTAAACGATTGTAAAATAAGTTATGGCCGTCCTTGGGGCTGTCTGCCGTGTGGCGGCCAGTGAGCTCGTGTGTGTTTTTACATCGACACACACTCACACTGTGGCCATGTCAGTGTCACCGCTGCGCTGTGATATTGATGGAAACTGAATGTTATTCTATTCCGCCGCTAGTCACAGCTGTCAGGAGCCGGGATCGAGATGGAGGGCGGAGAGAGATGCCGCTCCTGTTCCACAAATGCTTCCCACCTTCACTTTCCAATCAGCATTATGAAGAGACAGGAAAAGTTTGGACATTGGCATGGCATTATGAAGAAACAACTTCCAATTTTCATAGCCAGTAACCTCATCATTTTGACCCAAAGCATTTTATAGGAATTCCGTGAATTTTCAAAGTTAGACACTTTCTATGTAGATTAATAGGAATTTTTGGGAATACAGGAAGAAACCATGATTTTGCAAAATCAAAAGTTGACTCTTAATAGGTTTAATAGGCATCGCTTGGTCGATTTTTTTCTTAGTGCTCTAAGCGGAATTTTGAGGTACAAGCAAGCTTTAGATACGCTGCAGCTCGAGTGAAATGAAAATAAAACGGAGCAATGTAAAAAATGTAGGCAAGGAGAAATTAAATTTTGCATGGATGTCTGCTTATGACAAACCCAAAATGTTTATATTTATGCTTTAATATGATATCTTTTATCCTCAATTCTCACTTAATTTCCATGGAAAGTTTTCATTTTGGAATATTTCCAAAATTCCCCAGTTTAACTTCCCATACATTTTTTGCATGTTTCAGGCCTTTGGAGCCATAAATAATAAGGTGCTGCCCTCTCTTTCTAGATGCAGGCCTTGGCGACTCCATGTCTTCCAGTCCCAGCATCTCCAGTACGACCAGTCCCAAGATGGAACCGCCCCCATCGCCACACGCCAACCGCAAGAAACACCGGCGGAAGAAAAGCACCAGCAACTTCAAAGCAGATGGCCTCTCTGGTACTGCCGAAGGTAACAGCAGCTTCAACATCTTCAATTGTGTTTGACCACTTTTTGTCACGAAGCTCAAAATCCAAATGTTTGGTGGGACACACGCGGACTCAAGCTGTTTCTCTCACACACACACACACACACACACACACACACACACACACACACACGCAGAACAGATGTGCAAGCAGCCGTAGCAGATGTAATGTTGGCTTCTCCATCAAGCAGCTGATGACTGAAATTATGGTCGGAGAGACAAAT
>NC_084525.1:16842419-16932419 GCF_024500275.1 Phycodurus eques
TACGGGAGAAATCAACCCCCGAAAACGCTTATTGGTGGTCTATCCTGGCTTATTCGAGAATTTTTGGGGTTAAAAAAAAAAAAAAAAAAAAAAAATCAATATTTTTTTCGGTGCAATATAATGGGCATCAGTTATACAGGATTTTTGCAATTGGCAGTCCGGGCTGGTCCCTATCCCCTGCGAATAGCGCGGTCCACTGTACACAGTATTCTTTTTACTGTTTTTGTTTAATGCATGAATGAATTGTTTCATGGATGTAATAAAATGTAATTGTTTGCTTTAAATGAAGTTATTAATTCCATTTGACATCTTTAGAACATTTCCCGAAACCAAACACACCACACCTTTGAGCTCCGAGACCTCGAAGAAGGAAGCAATTACACATGCGAGGTAAAATGACTTTGGAATTCAACAGATATGCACAATAGCTATAATTAGGTTGTGATAAATAAAACAATTGTTTTGGTGAAGGAGGTGGAGTCATACTGGATACATAAATATATGCCGTAACACTTTCTATGATTTACCACAAAATTCTGATGAGAACACTATCACAATTCCCATGTGAATATTTATCTTGATAACGTGACTGTTACAGATAGCTGCAAACGAAATGGACGCAGTGAGGAAATTATTCAAGTTTCAGTTTGAGCGCCGAGGTATGTGTCTGATGTCAAATTGCCTTCAAATGAGGAAGCAAATTTACCTGGTTAATGCTCATTTTATTTTGCATAATTAACTTGGACCACAACACATTACCTCAGCTAACATTGTACATGCTGAAGTCAAAGTGTCTTGTAACTAAAAACAACTTTCATGACCTCAGGAGCTGCCTCAGCATCTCCCTGTTGGACTATGGTGCTTCCTGTGGGTTTTGCTGTTGTCTGTATTTTTGGAGTGCTGTTGGCTGTTCTTAGGCAGACGCCTTGCATACAAATGAAGAAGCCTTCTATCAAATCAGGTGCAAAGCAGTTTAAACACTTCAATTGACATTATATAAGTACAGTACATGGTTTTTTTTTCAGGGTGACAAATCTGATTTTGTTATGCTGTGTTGAGTAGTGTGTAAATACACTATGTACCCACTTCTTCAGATTTAATTGAGCAGCTGGAAGAAGTGAAGGCCCAGGAGGAAGTGTTGATACTGTCTGAAAACCAGAAGAGTCGTCCTCGCCTTTTGATTTGCTACAGTAGCAATGATGGCCCCGCCCACGTCAATGCGGTCATGAAGCTTGCCGCCTTCATGCAACAACACATGGCAACTCAGGTAGTACACTTGTATAGAAGTATATAATTGATTAACTTTTGATGATATACATAATGGGTTTAATTTTGTATCACTGATGGCGTTTTCATTATAAAGAAAATGGTGGGGAACCAACCAGTTATGTAGGCCTACATACCAGAATAATGACAGTACTCTTTATATCCTCCCACAGCATACGGAAAAACTTAATTCATGAATCATTATAAAACTTCACAGCATAATTTTTTTAGATTATCATCAGTATTATTTTACTGTATATGTTACATTTCGGCGGCACGGTGGACAATTGGTTAGAGCGTCAGCCTCACAGTTCTGAGGACTGGGGTTCAATCCCCGGTCCCGCCTGTGTGGAGTTTGCATGTTCTCCCCGTGCCTGCTTGGGTTTTCTCCGGGCACTCCGGTTTCGTCCCACATCCCAAAAACATGCATTAATTCGAGACTCTAAATTGCCCGTAGGTGTGACTGTGAGTGCGAATGGTTGTTTGTTTGTATGTGCCCAGCGATTGGCTGGCAACCAGTTCAGGGTGTACCCCGCCTCCTGCCCGATGATAGCTGGGATAGGCTCCAGCACGCCCGCGACCCTGGTGAGGAATAAGCGGTTCAGTAAATGGATGGATGTTACATTTCTTTCATATTCGGAAAAAAAGTGTGTTGAACTTATTTAATTCCTTGTTTCTTAATTATTAACCCCATGTGTAGATCATTTTTGGAATTATTTTTTTTTAACTTGAATGAAATTTAGTTGGCTATGCAACAAATAAGATCGACAGAATTATTTGGACTATTTTTCCCACTCTATTTGCTTGTTGCTAGGCTCAATAATAACTCCCTCACACCCGTCAAAAGACCATTGAAACCAAATAATGTTGAGTTGAGTTTAGGCTTAAATTAAAAACAAGAAATTTAAAGGGAATTACTTGATAAAAAGCACTATAAGGATTATGAGACAACTTTAACCATATTAATTTGTATCACTGCTCTATATTAAATATAAAAATATTATATTTTAAAACACAGCACATACTGCTGGTTCTGGTCGGGCATTGCCCTTCTGCCCTCAATCCAGAATAACGATTGGACATAACTTAAAAAGTTGTGAACGGATTTTGATTTCTAATAGTTTGCAGCTTTGGTATGAGCCAAGAACAAATGAAAAAAGTTTTAATCGTAATCTGGAATGAAAATTGTTGTCCAATCCAACGACTGTGCTTCTCTGAGTTTGATTTTAGTCGTCATCTGCTCCCCATGAAGGTGTGCCTGGATCTTTGGGATTTTCTGGGCCTGGCCGAGGAGGGAAGCATGGCCTGGTTTTGCCGTCAGATCCAGGAGAGCGACTTTGTCTTGGTTGTTTGTTCCTGGGGTCTCTGCTGCAAAGGTGGAACCTCAGCACAGGGCTCTCTGGACTCAGAGGTGATGGTCGGCCTCATAGGAGCGGAAGTGGGCCGAGCCAAATCTGACGGCAAGGACCTATCCAAGTACATGGCAGCCATTTTCAACTACTCCAAGGAGACAGATATCCCCACCGAACTGGGGCTGGTGTTCCGCTACAAGCTGCCTGCGGACTTGCTGCTGCTTTTCTCCCAACTCCACCAAGTCCGCCTTCACACACCAGGTCGCTATATGAAGATAAACAACATCTCAGATGAAGATTTTGCCTTGTCACCTGCTGGACAGGCTTTGCAGCAGGCAATCAGTGACACTGAGGAGGCGATGAAGGAAAACCAAAAGAAAATATTGGATAGTGAGGAGGGAGGCAAAGAAGGAAATGCAAATGCATAGGAGAAATGATCAAAAAGATATTATTAATAATATTTTCCCCTCCCTTTCACTGAAGCTAATGAAGGCCAAAAGTTTCTCATAAATGGCCAGAGGTGATGATTTTGAAGCTAAACTATTACAGCAAGGTATCACTTCTTTGTGTACCCAAAGGATGTGTGAAAGGGTTAAGATTACGTGATCAAAAACTAGTATTTTTATAACATTTGCTGTTCTATTTAAAAGCTAATGTAATAATGGTGTGATTACTGATGTCTATGAATAAGCTATTACTGCCATAAGGAGGACTATTTACTACCCCGAAGTGCATAATAAAATGTAGGTGTATTATACTGTACATTGCGCTGTATACCTTAATATTCAAATAATGAATATGACTGTGTGAATTGTGTTTTTCTAAGTTGTGAGGATGAGGAAACCCTTAAACTCTTGCGACCGTCCGTCCGTGCATGATGCAATTTGTGAGTGCAACAGTTAACAATAATATAGATCAATATACAAGATCCTCAGTGAAATATATGTATGTACATGACATAGTTATGGAGAGGACAATATTTGTAATGGATGAAAAGACTTATTTTGTATTGTATTTATTGCTGTTTTCTATTCAAATATTTAATAAAGCAAGAGAATTTTCTTCTGGTGCATTCAGTGTTTCATGTGACAGTCACAGTACAGTAAATGATTATGTCGACTTGTCAATAAACTGGTTGGGATTTTCTTTCAGTCTACAGGACCAAAATACTATGACATGAGATTATCTAGATGCCAACGTTATGCAACTACTGTATGCCACATACTGGTAAACATCATAGGACCTGGCAACTATGATCTTCCAGTGAAGATAAAATAATAATAGCTTTAAAGTCCCCAAAAAAGTGGCAGGTTTTGTTTTGCTTTTTTTGTGTCCAGACAATAACAGTCCAGTCCTCTTTTCCTGAAAAAAAACACTGTCGTATAACACATTACATAATCCATCCATGAACTTTCTATGACACTTATCCTGTGGGTGAACTGAAGCTATCCCATCTGAATTGGGGCAACAGGCAGGGATTGAATGGTCACCAGTCAATCACAGGAGACATACAGTATAGACAAACAAATAGTCACACTCACATTAACCTATGAATAATTTAGAGTATTCAATCAACCTAACATGTTTTTGGAATGTGGGAGGAAGCTGGAGTACCTGCAGAAAATCTGCAACGTAAAGAACTGCACACAGGAAGCCAAGCAGAACCTCTGAACTGTGACCCGTGCTAACCACCGTCCTTCCCTGTCCACACAGGAGTGTCAAACTCATTTTTGTCTCAAGCTCACAGAGTGACCAGACCTTCTCTGGATACGTTCGGAAATGCACTCTCTCTCTCTGCTGCTCTCTGGACCAGAGTGGCCTTCTCTGGCCGCTCAGACTGGGGGGACATCGCTGGGTTTTCTGAATTCGGGAGGGGGCTATCCCCCAGCAGTGTCGCACGGAAAATATTTTGTCGATGGGATTGGGGGGCTTGCCCCCCTAAAATAGGCCTTGCGACGCCACTGGGGCAGACAGTGGCAGAGCGTCAGGCAGGGGATTTGAACGACATTCATCATTCGTGTACTGTGATGGATATAACTCAAGTTGGTATCGCTTGCACTACTCGGGAATCGAACCCACTGCACGTATACTGTCTTCAATAAAATCAAACTACATCTTTATGCACACGTTGAAATCAAAGCATCGTGAATTATACTTAAATAAGTTGTTTGAAAAAAAAAAAAACATATCTTAGATTTATTTATTTAATTGACTATACTTTTTAAATTTGGCCTAAAAAAAATCTAAGCATACTCTCACTCTCACAGAGTTTGAAAAGAGCTGCTGTGTGTTGCCAACATGGTGTAAACCTTCTTGTTGATTTTGACGAACTATCCTCTTTTGCACTATAAAAATCTTTTGGATTAGAATAGTTTTTCTGAAATTATAAATGTTTTGTGAACCGGATAAACTAAAGGTGGATGCTAATAAGGCTAGCTGTAAATCGTAAATCAAATCCAGGCCCGGGGGCCAAATTTACTGTTACTGGGGACTGTTAATAGTTTGAAGTTTGGCTTTTTATTGAAGAACATTTATTTTTTTGGGTTGTTTTGTTGTTGGCCTTTGAAAAAGGATTTACATAAAAAAGAAAGGTAGTTGGAGATAGATCAATAGAAGGTAGAGAGACAGAAGAATTTCATATTATCTATTTAAATACAAAACAACAAACAAATACCACTGATGTCTTTTATCGCAAATTTGATTTCTCATGTGTTTATAATATTAAAGTTTGTTTATTCTAGATTAAGTGTTTAAGCAAAATTTTATTTTGCTGTCATATGATCAACTTTAACGCTACATTTCTGCAGAGAACGGAAACATGCACATCGCAGTGATTTTTCATTAAATATTGAGTTTGGCCCGCGACGTTGTCCCAATTTTTAATTTTGGCCCACCGTGAATTTGAGTTTGACACCCCTGCTGTAAGTAGAACGGTGCATTTTAGTCACTTGAATTCCCGAATCTGGCAACCCGAGAGAGACGCAATCCAACTAGCCGGAGCTCACTCGGCTGCTTTTCTTCTGTGTGAGTGTCACACACAGACAACGTGGAGCGATGGTGCTCGACCTGGACCTGTTTCGGACCGACAAAGGCGGCGATCCTGAAATCGTCCGTGAGGTCCAAAGGAAGAGGTTTAAGGATGTCACGCTCGTCGACAAGCTGGTCGCCGCGGATACGGAATGGAGAAAGTGTAAGCGGCTCGTTCAGTCACAGGCGCTAATGCTAACGTGGTAGCCAATGATGCTAACGTCAGTGTAGCATCGGCACGACCGAAGACTTCACGCCATTCAGGATTTTGGTCATTTTAATACGGGCCATCCAGTCTGTCGTTTAAGTGTTCGTAGTTTAATACTTAAAATTTACCGATAATGTCAGGGCGTGGCCACTGTTCGGGGTCATAATGCACACGGAAACGTTTAAAACGATATTGATTTTGTTTCACACTCACCGACGCCGCAGTGGCTTTAAACGTCCGACTGCAATGCCATTGGCAGTAATTTAAGCATTTTGACAATTACAGTTGTTACGATGGGCGGCTTTAATTCTCCCCGAAATTACCGCCTTGTATTAATTTCAAGTGTTAAACGAGTCACTTTAAGTAGTCCCGACAGTTGGAGTTCTCGAGTAGAGTTTAATGTGATTCGTCAAGTTGCTTATGCCACCTCGCTACGGTGCTAATGTTAGCATCATTCAGCCAGCAAAGGAAGCCAGCGAGACAACACCTTTTGGTTAACTGTGTGAAATGGGAAGTACAAAATCTACACACCAATACCCTACTATAGTTTTCTATACAAGGTATAGCTTTGTGGGAGGGTTGACGATGAGTTAGTTCACCTTCGCCGGCTCGTACCGCGCTGTCTGACGCAATCCCGGGTAGCAGTTTGACAACCTCGCCCAACTGGCTGACTCCTCCACGCGTGTCATTGTGACCCACACTGCAAGCACGCGTTATTTGTGCATTGATGGCTTGTAGCTTCATTCCATTATGATTGTGCGTGATTACCTGTCAGCAAGGTGCCATGACATGAGTACTGTACTATGAGAAAAGTATTCCTATGATGCATCGCTCGCTGTGTCTTCCTCATGTCAAACAGGCCGCTTTACTGCAGACAACCTCAACAAAGCAAAAAACCTGTGCAGCAAGAGTATTGGGGACAAAATGAAGGTATGGTCTTGACCTTTATAAAAAAAAAAATTTAAAAAAAAGGAATGTAAACCTTTTGATTTTTGAAACCTCTGACCCATCATGTCGTCGAAGAGGAAAGAACCGGTTGGCGAGGATGAGTCTATCCCAGAAGCGGCGCAGAATCAGGAGGCGCTCACGGCAGATATACTCGCGGTATGATGAAGTTTAGGTTTGTGTGCACATGATTGCACTTGTAGAAAAATTAAGCAGGTGTCTTAATAAAAGGTGCTGGACATTCTTCAGTCAAAATACACAAAAGATAGTTACAATACATTTAACATAAACATTTACCACCTTGGTTAAAATTATTTGGATTTCCGAACCGTTTCTGTCTCATGCGAATGAGCCCTTGCTCACCACACGCCCCTGTACTACTACCAACAGTGAGTATGGCTTTTGTTACCATGATGACCAGGGGGCTGGGCTACTGTGCTGTGAATAAGTATTTGCCCCCTTCTCAAATTCTTCTTTTGCATAATTTCTCCACTGTAACATTTAAGATCATCAAACAAACATAAATATCAGACAAAGATAATCCAAGTGAACATAAATTGCATATTTTAAATGATTTTATTTATTAAGGAAAACAAAGTCAAAACTATCTGGCCCTGAGTGAAAAGGTAATATCCTCCCTTGTTAAATCATGAATTTACTGTGGCTACTCACATGTAATGGAAAGCTGAGTTAATTGTCTCAGTCAAGAAATCACTTAAATAGAACGTTTTGACAAAATCAAGTCTTCCAAAAGATCTTAAGAAGCTACAAAAGAAAAAAAATGCCATGATCCAAATAAATTTAAGAGCAGATGAGAAAAAAGTATTGACATCTATCAGTCTGGAAAGGGTTACAGAGCTACATCTAAAACTTTAGGACTCCAATTAACTACTGAGTGTCATTATCCACAAATAAATAAAACATGGAGCTGTAGCGAACCTTCCCAGGAGTGGCCAGCCTACAATAATTACGCCAAGAGCACAGTGACAACTCATCTAGGAGGTTACAAAGGTCAGTGTTCATGCGCAACAATAAGGAAGAGACTGGGCAAAAATGGCATCCATGGCAGAGTTCCAAGGCAAAAACCACTGCTGACCAAAAAGAACGTAAAGGCTCATCTTACTTTTGTTACAAAAAAATAACCTAAATGATTCCCAAGACTTTTGGCAGAATATTTTAAGGACTGACGAGACAAAAGTGGAAGTGGAAGGTGTGTGTTTCATTACGTATGGCGTAAATGTAACACAGCATTTCAGAAAAAGAATATTATAACAATAGTCAATCATGGTGGTAGTGTGATGGTCTGGGGCTGCTTCTACTGTAGGACCTGGATGCCTTGCTGTAATTGATGGAACAGTGAATTTTGCTCTTTACCAGAAAATCCTGAACGAGACTGTTCGGCCATCAGTTCGTGACTTCAAGCTGAAGCTCACTTGGCTTCTGCAGCAGGACAAAGATCCGAAACATACTAACCAGTCAAGTCCTTAATGGCATAAAAAAGAAAAAGTTTTGGAGTGGCCTAGTCAAAGTCGAAATGCTGTAGCATGACCTTAAAAAGGGCATTCAGGCTCAAAAACCCTCCACTGTTGCCGGATTAAAACAATTGTGCAAGGAAGAGTGGGCCAAAATATCTCCACAGAGATGTGAAAGAGACATTGCCAAAACGCTTGATTTCAGTTGTTGCTGCCGAGCACGACCCAATCAGTTATTAGTTTTAGGGGGCCATTATTTTTTCACACAGGGCCAAGTTCCTTTGAATAGTTATTTTTCCTTCATAAATAAAATCACGGTTAAAAACGGCTTTTTATGTTTACTTGGGTTTTCTTTGTCTGATATTTACCTTTGAGTTTAACATTAAAGTGGAGAAACTATGCAAAAAATTAAGAATTTGAAAAGGGGGCAAATATTCACATCGCTGTACAGCCTTTCCACGAGGCTAGCAGCTATTAGCCTAGGTTGTGGAGATCAAGCACCCATTTGAAGATTGAATGTATGTAGCGTTAATCTGTGCTAACACTGCAGTTGTGCTCACCTTTAGGTTTTGACATGATGGTGTTGGTGATCTGCCAAGTCAAGGCTGAAAAGTTGGTGTGGCTGCAGTTATGTAAATTACAACACTGTGATGTCCCAATCTGGCGAAAAATCAGAAGTGCACATTTTTGGAAAAAGGCAGACAACCGTAGCTTTACTTGGTTAATTTCACACTTCAGGCACTTCAGAGACCCAAGTATTTGTAGACAAGCTATTAATAAGTCAACGTTTTATAACTTGTCCCCTTTGAATAAAAAATTGTATTTATTTTTTTAAAATAATTTTGAAAACTTGTCTCCCTCCCTCTCTCCCTACCTCCCTCCCCTCCCTTCTTCCATTCCTCCTTCCCTCTGTGTAGGCCCTAACAGTGACCCAGATCAAGAAAGTGCGTGTACTGGTGGATGAGGCCATGGTAAAAACTGACAGTGAGCGGTTGAAGCTGGAGGCGGAACGCTTTTCATACCTGAGAGAGATCGGCAACCTCCTGCACCCTTCTGTGCCCATCAGCAACGATGAGGTGGGTGTTGGTGAGATAGAGTGGAACCTGAGTTAAAGTGCCACTGTAAATTACTGTATGGGAGTTTTGTCAAACACATGCATTTAGATGGTTTAAGACTTATAGTGTAGCGTTCCATAGGGTTGATTGCTACAGCAATGCACCATGGGATGAAGACGCTTCCATCCATCTTCTTCACCGCTTATCCTCACTAGGGTCGCTTCCTGTGCTGTAAATAGTGTGGTGTTGTTTTTGTTGGCTTACAGGATGTTAGACATTTTCGTAAAATGTTGCAACTGTGAGTGAAGCTGGGTACATGCATATCAATTAAATTTCTAAAAAGTGCAGCATCCCACACAACGAGGAAAAGCTGTGCTTACTGCTTATAGTGGGTGATGTACTTGATGACCAACACAGCACAATACACACAACTGTCTGTCACAATACCAAGACTGACCTGGGAGGGGCAGCATGCTGGCACAGTGCAAAATACAAATACGAAGAATAATTAGGCGAAGAAGAAATGCAATAGTAGCTGATCTGATAACTACATTGAAGTTACACCGCTTCTCTTTGTAATTTTTATTGTTGTGCATGATTTGTGAGAGACTTTTTGAAAAACACTAAGACAACCAGTTGGCCCTCTATTTATGTCCAGCAGCCACGCAAGCGTCGAGTCGCTTCCTAATTGATTATAATTTTGTTACAGATTACAATCACAAAGTCCAAGGCTTGGGCGAACTTGGTGTTGACCACACACATAAGCATGTGCCTTTATAAATATTGAACAAACATTTTCTATTGTTGTCCCACACCATTTTCCGAGCAGATCGCGGAGGAATAATCACTTTTAACGCAATCCACCCCACACCACAGGATTATCGCTCAGTATAATCTTTGGAACTAACGAAAATTGGGCTTTTGGTGGCTTTGAGATGTCATTTTGCAGAAGTGGCACTCCTGCATGTCAAGTTTCTCAAGTTATATCAACTCACATTAACGGTTGCCTTATTATTGTAAAAGCGCATACTGCAGCACATTGATACAGCCACTATATAAAAATGGAAAATTACAGATGGATTTAGAAGTTGATTGTTTGATAGACGAGCCACAAGCCGCTTGTTAGCAACTCCTACTGTTGGTGGGTGTGTTAACTGGGAAGGCTGGCAGTGAATGAGTTAATTACGTTTTTACTTCTAACACTTTAAAAAGGGCCTTAATGTCATAATAAGACTTTAAAAAGGATAAGTGATTCAGACGATGGATGAAAATTCAGCATTTAAACCATTTGTGTGTGTTAGTCAGTGGCCTCAACCTTTGTGATGCAAAATCTGACTAGCTCACTCTGGAGAAATCAATTGCACATTTGGTTCCCATTGCAAATCTGCTGCGTGGAGAACCACTTCACTTGCTTGTTTCTAAACCTGTCCAATAATTGTGCTGTTTTTGCAGGATGCAGACAACAAGGTGGAACGTACATGGGGTGACTGCAGCATCCAGAAGAAGTACTCCCATGTTGATCTGGTGGTCATGATTGATGGCTTTGAGGGGGAGAAGGGAGCAGTCGTGGCTGGGAGTAGAGGCTACTTCCTGAAGGTGAACAAATTAGTGGGTTACTGACTTTACTGTACTTTTGCCTTTCTTACTGTTTCACTCTCCTGTTGTGTTCAGGGCCCTCTGGTGTTCCTGGAACAGGCGCTAATCAACTACGCTATGAGGATCCTGCACAACAAGAACTACACCATGTTGTACACGCCCTTCTTCATGAGGAAAGAGGTCATGCAAGAAGTCGCCCAGCTCAGCCAATTTGATGAAGAGCTCTACAAGGCAAAACAAAACTTGTTTCCCAAAAATCTTAACTGACACACATTTAACTCTTTCAGCTTTTTCACAATGGAAAAATATATAAAGAGACCATGTCTGAAGTTTCATAGATGTTATTGTTAAACAGGAATAATCGAGTTTTGTTTTTGTTGGACACTGATTTTCCATAAACACCATCTTATCCAAACACACTAAGTACAGGCTGTAGACTTCTCTTTTGACATGACTAAGTTCATGGACTGGTGCATGAACAGAAAAACGTAAAGCAGAAGCGGGTCTGTTGGCTATTCTCTACCTTCAATTTTAAAACACGATAAAACCCCTATTGGCAATAGCCTATGTTAATATAGAATTACATGCACATTAAACTGCCGTGTTGTACGTTATTTTGAGTGTGACTAATTGGTTGATTATACAGAGCTGCCAAATGTTACGAACGTCTGTATTTTGTTACAGAAATCACTGAATGTTGACTCGTTATGGTCATAACACTGATTGTTGCGAATATTGGAAAAAAAAATCTAGCGTCTGACATTACCGGCACGTCCACATTGAACAGCTGCTTTGTGCAAGCTATTTTATTAATCCCCCCCCAAAAGTTCTCTTTGCGTCCACTGTCAATGCATTGTAAGTCACTGATCTTTTCCTCCATGGTAGTGAATAAGATATACTTCTTTGCATGCCTCTCACAAAAGTGTCACAAGGGGAGGATGAGGAATGGAAAGGTGGATAGGTCAAAGCCATGCTAATTGCTAAGCTATCGTTACATGCAGTCGCAAAACATCGAAATAAAGTGATTTGGTGAAACGATACGCTTGTCACACCGGTCTGTCGCGAACCACATTTTCGCAGACAGTAACCAACTTTGAACAACAAAATAGCAGGCCATTTAATACGTTTAGAGATAAAAATCTAAAATAATACACATCCACACAGGACGCCATGTTTGAACCGGATATTAATTAATACGTCACTTCAGAACGTGGGCAGGTTAAACGTATATTATTATTATTAATAAATATTTGTAAGATAACCTTTATTAGTCCCACAATGTGGAAATTTGCATAGTTTCAGCAGCAATTGTGGATATAGGAAATATAAATATCTAATATAAATAGCATGCAAAAGAAGATGTAATTACATTTCTTCTTCTTACATGTACTTCTTGTGTAATGTAATGTAATGTACTTCAAGAAGTACATTACACAAAATAGAAACCAAAACTGTTGTCCATACATAAGTTATCCAATTAAGTCTGTCAGCAATGTTATGTTTTTGTTTGCAAAATAGAGTGCTGAGTTTTAGTTTTGACATTTGCAATCTGATTAATCTGCTTTCAGACTTTTTTTTTTTTTTTTTTTTTTTTTTTTTTTTTTTTAATATTACCAGGGTTGAAAACACAATTGGCAATTAATCCATAGACGCAGACATTTTTGATGATGGAATGTCAAAATGGCAATTACAAGGTTTATTTAATAAAAACATTAGAATGACAAATATTGAGGTTATAATTTATTAACAATTATGATTGACTGTCGCACAGAAATGTTCTTGACAAAATTTTGAAAATACGGAAATTCAGACAAATTTGGACAAATTGTTCTGCAAGTGAATTTTTATAGGTTGGCAGCTCTGATTATAAAAAATAGTAAACAAGTAAACTGGCTCTCAAAATGAGGATTGTTGCTGCTTTGTCTTTCTTATTTGAAAACAACTAGAATGATTGATAGGATTTGCTCGCAAAATTACCCGACCAGCGATTTTAGTAATTTCGTTTCCATGTGTGTGATAAATGCAGCAGTCTCGCAATTTGTGTCTAGTTTTAATCGTTCACCTTCTGTGTAGGTCATCGGTAAGAGCAGCGAGCGAGACGACGACAACTCCATCGATGAGAAGTACCTTATTGCCACCTCCGAGCAGCCAATTGCAGCGTTCCTGAGGGAAGAGTGGCTCAAGCCCGAGGACCTGCCTATACGCTACGGCGGCTTCTCCACCTGCTTCAGACAGGAAGTGGGCTCTCACGGCAGAGACACGCGTGGCATCTTCAGAGTTCACCAGTTTGAGAAGGTCGGCCTTGTTAGAACAAGCTGGTTGTGACCCATTAAAAGTGGCAGGGAATTGTTCAGTCTTTTTCTTCTACTTAGATTGAGCAGTTTGTCTACTCATCGCCACACGACGGCAAATCTTGGGAGATGTTCGACGAAATGATCGGGACCGCAGAGGACTTTTACCAGTCCCTCGGTATTCCTTATCGCATCGTCAACATCGTCTCTGGTATGTCTGACCTGCTACAACATCTGATGCTGAAGCACACAACAAATTGTATTCACACTTCAGGCTGGCTATTAACATGTAGTTTGTCTGCAGATCTTTAAAAAGGCTTAAATTAGATTTTCCAAAATTAAGGCCTTAATTGTTCTTAAGTTACAAAGAAAAGAAAAAAATGCTATTCTTAATAATGTTTAAATCTGACAAAAGGCCTAAAAAGTGCCATTGTTGTCCAATTGTGTTGACAGACAAAATGAAAAACTTCATTTTGTTGTGTATGGATAGGGTAGTTTGCATTAATAAATCCAAAGACCAAACTTAAGAGTGTTGGGATATAATAATGAGCCCGTGTAATTTACTGAATAAGAAGTCTTAAAAATTAGATCAAGGTACAGTGGTATGTTCACCGGTAGCTCGATTTACTCATTTCAATATCAATGTTCCCAATTGAAATGACTTCAAAATGCCATTAATCCGTTGCACCCCCTGCAAAATCACCACAATTTTAACTGGTAAATTGGGGCAGTCACAAATCAATTGTAACAATGTAGTAACTTATTACCTCTTTTTAAAAGAAACAAGACTATTCTTTAGACCAGAAAATACGACAATGATGCTAGGTCAGCAACATTGAAGAGCCAAGTCATTGCTCTTGCTCGCTTGTTCGACCCACACACGTGCAAAAATTAAACCACTGCTTTCAAAATAAAAGTACCGCAATGTTTACATATTATTTTGAGTTTGTAAAGTCTGCAAGGGCCGGTCAGAGATTGTGGATGGGCCGGTTGTGACCCTCAGGCTGTACTTTGCCCATGTCAGCTTTAGACCAACCAAGCCTCAAGCAAATGTGAAAAACAAACAAATCACTTAACATTTATGACAATCTATATACACAACAGAGTGGTATTATTTACGTCTTACTGAATTGCAAACCGCTGTGTAATGTTAGGCAGGTACACATTCTGTTCCCTTAGTTGCACGGAAATAGCAATTTTTCGACCAATCAGTAGACCGCAGTGTGTCTTGCTTACAAAAGTCGCCTTTCAAAGAGATGCCTCCTTCAGATAAATGCCTGTAGTTCCAGGTTGCTATTTTCAGGAAATGCGGTTGTCAACTAGGGTACAATCCCCAAGCAATGTTTGCTTATTTTTGACAGAGATAAACTGGAAAGGCCTGAATGATTTACCGTAATTTCTGTTGTATAATGCGCCTTTCTTTTCCCCTAAAATAATTGTCAAAAGTCAATAGTGCGCATTACAGGGGGCAAATGGAAACAAACTTTCACATTTTACAAATGTATGCCACCATCTAGTGGCTATGAAAAATCTGTACATTTTCATTCCAAAATGCCACCGCCACCTAGAGGTTATAAAAAAGGTGTAGCCTACAAGTTCATTCCAATATGACAGGGGTATGTACGTCTGACTGCATATATATACAGTTGTGCTCATAAGTTTACATACCCAGGCAGAATTTGTGAAATATTGTTTTTTTTTTAATATGACAGATGATTGAACAACAACCATCATTAATTTCTTTATGGTTATGTTTTGTTTAATGATAATGATTTTCTGAAATGCTTGACCGTTTAATTGGAATCCTATTAAAATAAAATTAAATGTGTTTCGCCTGGTCCTTTATGTTTTCTTTAAATAATTGTACCCATCTTACAAATTCTGCCTGGGTAATCAAACATGAGCACAACTGTGTGTTTTCTCATTTACTAAATAAATGTAGGGCTGTGAATTTATAAATGAGCAATAAAAATCATTCAAATAAAGTGCTTAACTTCAGAATAATTATTTGAAAAAAAACTAACAACATACAGATAATGTTTTGATCATATGGGTAGAAGCAAAATCATGCATTGTAAACATGCATTATACATAGGTAGAATTTGGATGTCAACTTTGGGGGTGCGTATTATACATGGGTGCGCATTATACACAAAGAATTATGGTAGTTTCTGTTGGTTCTAAGGTGCACTGAATCACGCCGCCAGTAAGAAGCTGGATCTGGAAGCATGGTTCCCAGGCTCCGGTGCTTTCAGAGAGCTGGTCTCCTGCTCCAATTGCACCGACTACCAGGCCAGACGCTTGCGTATCCGCTATGGACAGACCAAAAAGATGATGGACAAGGTGGGAGTGCAGCAACTCTGGCATGACATTGATTTAAGTGTTTTGTCATGTGGAAATAAAGACATGAGTGTCACTGAGCTTTTGTTGAAACCGTTGAAACATAAAAGGGTTTCATTACATGGCAGCATCCATCAGAGGGTGCGACTTCAGGCTCAACTTTTCTTCTACCTAAACTGTTTCTGTGTGACCATTTTAAACTAGAAAATAACCAGCTTAATCTTATATAGCAGGTGTTCCCAACCACTGGTGCTTGGGACTCTTTGAGTTTGATTTTTCAAAAGTTTTACATCAAACGTTTTGGCAGTATTGCTTTTTGCTTTTCATGTTCTTCAAAGAAGTTGATTGATTCTCAATTTACAGTATAAACTCAACTATTTGCCTTCATCTTCACTTTTGTTAGAGGTTTTAATATTTCAGTTTTTCTCAAAGAATATAAGGCATGAGTTTTTTTTAACACTTGGCTCGTACATTTGAATGTGAAGAGGTTTAGCTCAGTCTTAGACTTACCATTCTGTTCTACTGTGTTTTTTGTTTTCTTACAACTCAGTCAGTCAACGTTTAGTTGTCATTGTGAAAAGTCATCCTTTCTTTGGTATTTGGTGGCGTCTAATTTAATTGGTTATTCAAGGAAACTTATTTTGGAAACACCCTCATCTGTGGCTTTACACTTAAGAAACTTCTTGTGTTTCCAGGCAGAGTTTGTTCACATGCTTAATGCCACCATGTGTGCCACCACACGCGTGATGTGCGCCATCCTGGAGAATTTCCAAACAGAAGAGGGCATAATTATTCCAGAGAAGCTCAGGGAATTCATGCCTCCTGGTAAGCAAAGTGACCATGCTGAAAATACTAACCCCACAAATAGTACCATAAAACCTTATTGAACCCATGTGCAGAGGTGGGGGGAATCGAGTCATATGACTTAGTATTCATTAGACTTGACCCAACTCAAACTCGAATTACATGTGACGAGTCTTCCGTGTTTTGTCTTTTGTTGAGCCTTTTTTTGGGGGGCGGGGGAGTTATTTTTTTGTGTCTTGCACGCGAACCTGGCAACCCACTAGTATGCTATGAATCAGAGTGCTACCTAAATTTGGATTTAATATTGTTTTTGTTAAAATTGGGAAAAGAGAATGTACATGCAAGGTTTGCAACTGGAAGATAAGAGACAACTACAATATTTTATCCGCCACTACAAAATCAGACA
Organism: Phycodurus eques; assembly: GCF_024500275.1. Taxonomy (NCBI): domain Eukaryota; kingdom Metazoa; phylum Chordata; class Actinopteri; order Syngnathiformes; family Syngnathidae; genus Phycodurus; species Phycodurus eques. The sequence goes on from NC_084525.1 coordinate 16,859,182, forward strand.
GATAACTGATAGCTAATAAAACCTGTAATGAAGGTTAAGGTTGGTTTTGCGTTTAATTTAGAAGACAAATTAATAGACGTTACAGAGACTGGTTTGGGGATCATTAAAACTACCCTCTGATTTATGAATATTAAAACAGCTTCCTAACGCAAATTCAAAAGTGGCTAATGTGTGAATATGTTGTGACTGAGCAATATTGTCTGACTTAAGACTTGCTTGATTTTTGCCACATTAACTTGGAACTTGTTTGAAACTTGAAGGTTAAGAATTGAGAATTACTTATGAATCCAGAGTTCAAGCATGGCGACAGTCGCACAACAAACACATCTTAGCAAAAAGAAATTGTAAGGGAAATATGGTCTTAAATTTGAATGAGAACCAGAATCTGGTCAGCCATGAAAAAAAACTGCATTTATTATACTTCCATTTTCTCCAGTGAGAAAATACAAACAAATGTGAATACATTTAAACAGCCCAATGAAACAAATTAATAGGAAGTTGTTTGGGTCCACTGCAATGTCTATACATTATTCATTGTATACTAATATAGTAAACCACCTTTTTGGGACCCTATCGTGCATTGTTTTTTGTCTTATTCGGCTGCTATCCTCCATTGTTTGCTTAAAATCTTACCTATTGGCTGTTTTGCTTCGGCCAAAGCCATGTCTAATATAAAAATATTGCCTCGGCGCGGCCTTGTGGCATCTTGGGACCAAGCAACGATGTTGAAGTCAGGGAAGAAACTTCATTTAACAAGTCTATAGCATGTCTAATAGGGAGAAAATGTACTTTGCCCCAATCTTTTGGTTTCTAGAGGCATTTGCAAAGCTTTTGGGGTAGGCGTTAATTACAGTACTTGTAGAGTTTCACCATTCGTGGCAGGTTTTGGTCCTACGAGGGAAGACCGTACAGGAAGAGTATGACCAAACGTACTTGTTCTCGCCTTGTAATACCAGATTTGTCCACTTGTCTCCGCTGTTTATCCATCAAGGTATAACCGAGATCATCAGGTTTGTCAAGCCAGCACCCATCGACCAGGAGATGTCCAAAAAGGCGAAAAAACAGAAGAATAAGCAGGCAGGAGATAAGAACCTCCCCAACGCCATGGAGGAGATGTCTGTCAATGACTCCTAAACGCCAAAGCTAAATAAATACAAATGATGGAATTGAGCCTTTTGTTGTTACACTAAATCCTTTTGGAGAGAGCAAAGAGAACAGATCAAGATGGCACTTTTTAATGATTGTTGGTTCTTCTCCATGCTTTTGGTGGCTCCATCCAATCATTGTGTACCATAATAGACAAAGGGATCGCTCCTGTCCATTTTTCAACTGTCACAGACCCGCCTCATAAACAAGTCAGTCACATTCCTAGCCTAAACCCAAACAAGATCACTGTAATTTCTGGCTTTGTTTACAAGTACTGTGTAGTGCAGGGGAATACAGTAGTGTAGAACTAATTGTGTGCTTGCTGGAGTCTCGAGCTGCTCATTTAAGACCAAAACGCATCATTTAAAAGGAAATTTCTACAAAGGTTAGTGTATGTGCTGAAACTCACAGCAATCAAAAGTTTTAGCTTGAGAATTTCGGGTCTGTCAACTGTTGAACATCAAGTTTGTGTCTATGAAAATCACAAAGTTGCTCTTACTGTAAGCATAATATTAAATCCAGGTCTTAATGGAAGCTTTTCTTGGTGTGGTTCTTTAAATGCATTTGCAATTTTAAAAGCATTTTTATTCTGCATTTGACACCGGTTTCCGTGGATACCCAAGAAGGGATAATAAGGAACAGACATGTTATTCATTAACTCGAGCAGACTTTACTCCTGTCCACAATAGGAGTTCCCTTGTTGTCTACTGTACTGTACTTCCAAAACGGTAAGCTCAAGTTACATTTCGTTTTCCAATATTGCATTGTCTCATTGATTCATATCTGTGCTTGTAATTGTTTGTGTGTGTACAAATATGAATAGCTGCTGTTGACCACCTGGCTCAACCTGATAGGAAAGATGAGTGACATAGAGGATGACAATGAGATCTCATTTTCAGTGAAGGTAAATTATACAGTACTAGTACTGATTATTGAGTGTGACAAATCCCTATTTGGAGATTTATGTAGAATGTGAGAAAATCTCAATTCAGTGAAATTGAGGCACACAAAAACAACTGTCTTGTTATTGCCCTATGTGGTTTTCATCTGTAGTTTCTTGGCCGAGTGGAGGTATTTCGCCCTAACGGACTAAATATCCTGGAGGAAGCAGCTCAGAGCGTCAAGGTAGCAAGTCAAGAAAATACAGCAGCACCCTTTACATGGTGTCTGCCACAATGTACACCAGGCTCACCTATAAAAGCTAATGAGATCCCATACATGAGCCGTAAACAAAATTCTGCCTTTGCAAATATTATGTTCTGTTTCTGTTCTGAAGTCCTAAACCTTTAGAAATGGCTTTGTAACCCTTTCCAGATTGATAGATGTCAATTGCTTTATTTCTCACTGGTTCTTGATATTCTTTGCGTCATGGCATTTTGTTGCAGTTTATTTATTTATTTATTTATTTATTTATTTATTTTATTATAGATCTTTCGGCCGACAGAGAGGTTCTATTTCCGTGATCTTGTAATTGAACAGGGCTGGAGGTATTCAGTCTTAGGTGTGGTCAGTGATATTGAACTCAGCTTTCCCAAAAATGTGGGCCGTAGATTGGTCATGATTTAAGAAAGGGAGTAGTTACTTTTTTACACAGGACCAGGTAGCTTTTAATACTCCCTCCACCCCCTCCTCCTTGATAAATAAAATTACCATTGGAAAAACTGCATTCTTTTGTTTACTTGGGTTATTTGTGTCTAATATTTATGTTTGTTTTATTATCTTAAAGTGGGGAAATCATGAAAAAGAAAAGACTGAGAATGGGCCAAATACTTTTTCATGCCACTGTATATGCAGCAAGAAAGATTTATGCTGACCACATCATGGGCCAGTAAAAGTGTCATTAGGTTAATTTGTTATACTAGTAACAAAAACTAATGTTAATAGTTTTACCAATAATTCTAAAGCTCTAAGCCCCACACAAATAAATAAATACATTTTAGTTGCTGCAGTCTTCAACCGGGTACTAGTTTTACTTTTTTGTAGTTTTATCATACAGATGTTAACTTTTGTTTTAGACTGTATAACCATTAGGAATGTTACCTCAAAACATCACCCGTAGAGTTTATTAAAGTTCTCATGATGATGATTTGTGCCTCATGCACGTTAAATGACTTGGCTTTATGCTTGCCTGTGAACCTAAACGACAGTACTTTTTTGTTGTTGATGTTGTTAAATCAATAGCTTGATGATAATCAACTGATTATTATCAGTGTAAAGCTGGGCCAGTGAGCTTTTGTGCTCAAGGACCACATTTGATTTTTAAAAGAGACAGTTGGGCCGGGTTTTTCATACATTAAGTAAAAAAAAAAAAAAAGAATTGTAAAAATGAAACTCCACACAGGCGAGGGCGGATTTGAACACTGGTTCTTAGAACTGTGAGGCAGACGTGCTAACAAGTCAGTCACCGTTCAGCTTTTACCTTTATTATTATTATTATATAATATTAAATATTGTTAAATGTACATGTACAATTTTTTATTTTACCAGTAGTATATTTTATTTACAATGAATCAATCAATTATTTGAGATAAAGTAAAAAAACGCATAAATACATTTTAACTTGCCAATTATTAGGTAAAAGTGTCTCCTGTAAAACACTGTAGGAGTCTTGATAATGTAACTGCTCAGTTGGCCGAATTAAAGAATGGAACAGAGTGTACTGTATGTGGCCCCTGGGCCATACTTTGCTCACCCCTTGTGTAAAGGCAATTTAAATATACATCTCTTGCATTGGATCTCATAGGATTGTGCAGGTGTCCATAATGTTGTGGTAAATGACTTGTAAAGCTCTCCCCTGTCATCCACAGACGCCTGACCCGTACTCCTCAGAAAAGGCTACAAAGAAGAGCAAAGTCCATCTCTTCGTGTCTTTGAGTGGGATTGACATATTGGAAAACAAAACCAAGGTGTACATCAAGCCCAAACCTCGACCTTAACAAAACATCCTAGCATGTGGCATGACGTCCTTCTCCTGACAGTTTCTGCTGTACACCTGCCCCCTCCCCACTATTTCCTTCTGCGCCGTCTTGCCCTCGTCATCCAAAGTGTTCGGCTTTGTGGCCAAGCACCCTGCAGTAGACGCGTACCACTGCTATCTGTTCAAGAGCCAGACTCAGGTGAGCACATGTTCATACACACACCTGAGCGCTGGCCTATCGGTGGACCCCACCTTCCAAAACTCGTTCCTAGGCATACGTGCTGGTCTCCGTCGTTGGCGATGTCTTCCGAGCTGCGAAAAAAGAGGAGCGTGTCAGGGGAGGTCGTGACCTGATAGTGGAGGCCCTCAGACACAAGGTTGGCAGCCCTACAGGCATATTGATACAGTATGTCCACTACAATACTGTATTCTAATTGTTGTCGCTTTCAGAATAAAATGCTGCAAAAGGAGAATTCTGAGCTCAAGAGGAGGCTTGCAGACAAAAACAACCAACAATAAGTCTTTCTTCAACTCCATGTAATAACAACTTCATTTGAAATCCCTTTTGTTATCTTTGAAGGGAAACCTACAAGATCTCTTACTGCAAAACAAATCGCAATACCTAAAGAGGTATTTTTGACAGTTTGAAATATATTTTGCATCTTGTACTTCTCTGCATTCAGTTATTTGCTTAATTTTTGACTAAATTGTGGTATATTGGGCAGAAAATATTTTGAATGGCTACAAGATAATACTGTACAGCTTTTGCTAATACAACTTTAGAGGAAATGGCAAAGCTATTAGTGATTTAACAAAAAACATCTGTCATTCTAATCAGTTTGTTCTAATATTCAGTCATATAGAAAATAATGTGTATACATAAGAAAAAATAGATGCAATAAATTACTATTACATGTATTTATTTGATCATAACTTTCGCAGATACCTTTACAATTCTTTTTATTTAATTTTTTCTTCTAAATTACAACTTTTTGCATAACATTGCAACTGTCATCATAAAATAACTTTTTTTCATAATATTAAAATTTTGTGTGACTTTATTATCCCAGAATTGTTTCTTTACAAAAACATGATCGGTCCCAAGACCTACCAAGAGCTGATGGTATTTTTAATATACTGTAAACTAATTTTTTATGTTTCAATTAACGACTTAAATGTGGATATCCATGACAAATTAAAACTTATAAATGATTACCTAGTTTGCTTCTGCTTGAAAATAGTACAGGGTGTCTATAAAGTCTCTTTATAATAACACATTTATTACAAAAGCAAATGAGTAGACAAATGTGTGGAAATTATTACAAAATGTGGAGTAAATATAGGTTTGTTTGTTTGCTTCATTTAATACACTGTGACCTACATCCAACACTATCCCTGTGTTTATAAATATCTTGTGCCATGCACAAATTGACGAACATGTCGGTGGATGTCTTGAGAAGATACTTAAACTCATGTACCACATTTGAACCCATTGGAAAATTCTGTGTTGTTCTGGCATTATTAAAAAAAAAAATATATATATATATATACATATAATTAACTGGGTATGCTCTAAAGGTGTGGACTGTCGGTCCCTCGCTGACTCTCTTGACTTGGTGCTTGGCTGCTGTTTTCTCCTATTTTAGCACATCACTCGCTAGCTTTTGTTAGTTGTGTTTAGCTTTTGGCAGGTTGATTTATGCTGCACAGAGATTTCAAAGTGGACTCTTTTTCTCTCTGCAGCCTCATCAGATCCTTCTGGACATAACGGGTCTTGGCCTGCCTGACTTCATATCAACTTCCTCCCATCCTTTCCATGATGAATGAGCAGACTGACCTAGACACTCAATTTCTCTCTTTTGTGTTTATTTTGCCCTTTAAAAAGCATTTATCTGATGAAATGATTGTTTAAAATTGACAGTACTTTTGCAAATGTTGCAGTAATCTTGCATGTGCATTTTTCTTAATAGTGTCACTGTTTACGCAATTGCAGTCCTCCTTTGGTCTGTGCAGTCAATGGGTCAAAGGTGTGAAATTGACATGGTGTTTTCATTGCTCCCTGTTTACTACTACAACTACTGGCGATATCAGAAATATTTTGTCATATATTGTCACAAAATAAATTACAGCCGGACAATGATAAATTATTGTGTAGACAACTCCAATGTATCCAGTGGTTTAAAGATTTTAATTCAGAAAAAAAAGAAAATCTTAAGTTTTCAAAATTTTAACCTTCCCGTGGGAAGTAACTACAGTAGCTTACTATATATCGGAATTCATTGGAGTGCTGTACATTGCAGGGTAATATAAAATCACACAAGCATATATGTTCACTGTATTCAGCATCTGTGTGTTCTGAGGTTCATTGGAAAAAAAACTTGAAAACATCATACTTCATTTAAAAAAGAAAACATTAAGTAAACATTTTATTAGACTTATTCCTAATTAAAGTGGAAAGTGAATGTTGGATATGTCAGATATTTCCAGAAAAGGTCTCCGCCTTTATAACCTGGCCACAACTGATAAAATGCTGAGCCCGTTTACAAAATGTAAACATGTTCACCTGTGTTCTGTACACAAAAAAAATATTTTTAAATTTTACATGGAAGCATAATATCGGGGAAAAAGTTGGTTTTGTTAACATGTTGCATGTTGTCCATAAACTGGACAACATATATATATATATATATATATATATATATATATTTAAAAAAAACTGTGATATATCAGACTGTTTGCGTTGCTATGGCTTATCATATCATGTCTACACTGCACATCCTGTTTTATTGTTTTTGGTTTAAGCCTAACAAACATGCTGTAAAGACACAGGCAATGAGAGTCACATCACTGCCAAACCAATCGAAATAAATTTGCTGCTGTGGCACCTTAATTTCCCTCATAGGATGAAGAGACTGTATCTGTGCTTGTTTCTGTATGGCCCACCACCCTCTTTCTCACACTCTTTTTCCCATATTTGGTTTCATTTTGCGTTGTCTCAACTCGTCTCTAACCTACAGTATCCCGCACTCTCTTGTTCCAGCTTTGCCTCAGTTTGTCATCTTCCAGAAATAAGTAATTAACCTTTCTTCCTCTAGACTACATACTGACTGACATTTTGCAGTGATAGATCTTCAAAGTTGATGAGGAGGAGTTCATTTCACAGCAAGTAAAATCAGGAGATTGGGGGAATGTAGTTGGAAGGACTGCAGTCTGAGATTAAAGTAATAAAGAAAGGTGAGGAGATTGTATAAGGCAGGGCTTTAGTGGGTCTACTTGTCTCTCAGGGATGGACTCCTGGTCAAGAAAGGTTTCCTGGAAGGCTTTCTTGAGGCAAAATGCCTGTAATAACAAAGATGTGGCGGGTAGGGTGGGGGTTTGTGGAGGTGCATGGCGAATTTGCCTTTTAAGGGGGTCCGCGCTGTCTTGTGCAAGCCTTGTGAGCTCATGCGCAACCACCACAACACTGAACAGAGTAGCTTAAAAATAAACAAGAGCAGAGAAACACGTGCGGTGTATTTTCCGAGCTGTGTCACAATATGTTGCTCCTTTTTCAGACGCCGTGACCAAAATGCATATAGGCTTTCTTACCTGAATGGATCATATGTTGTTTACATAATTGAACACAGTGAATAAGAGGGTGAGTCAATGTCGTGACGAGCATCAGCCACTGTCACTGCTGTGGTTTTCTCGCTTGTTTACCAGACAATGCCAACAATGTGTTTTGGGATTGAGCTAGCTGAGGGGAGGCCGCCTGCATCTGGGGACAGGAAGCCCAAGGAGATGAGATGGGAGGGGGGTAAGAACAGAGAAGTAATTGTGTATATATAAGAGTGAGGTAACCTAGCTGAGTGGCAGAGGCAGGGCGGGCAGGAGAGGGAAAGGAAGATGCGTTCTTGGGATGGGAAGAGTGAAAAGAAGCTTGAAAAGAGTGGAGAGTAAATGAACACGAGAGAGTCAAAGGGAAAAAGTCAAGTAGGGAAGTGTGTGGGAAAAGTAGAATAATGGGTCCGCACGTGCCAGCATGGAGTTAGGTAAGAGGTGTTTTTAAAGTGTTCTAGGAAAGGAAAGGGTGGGTGAGCATATCCCCCCCTCTGTCCCTTCAAGCAAGTCGAGCCAGGCTGTACCAGAGCCAGGAAAAGGGGAAGGGCCTCCATCTCCTCTTTTTCTAGCTGACAAAAACAGCTGCCCGGGAGCCTGATCGAGAGGCTTTGCGGAGGACCAGAATTGGATAGGAGGGGGAGACGTCCCTGAGGTCAGGACCCGTCTACCTACATGGGTTGCGTCTTGAGCTCGGACTGGTGTGGGGAGGACGTGGTGCAAGCGGTGCCGGTGGTCAGGAGCCCATCTGTGAAGACTCGGAGCCTGGACAGGAGTGACAGTGGCAGATTGAGGCTGATGAAGGTCAGTGTGGCAATGTGGTTGCTATATTGCATTATACAGTACATGGTTTAACAGGGGGGCAGCACAGTTTTTGAGGGGCTTTCAAGAGGACTAAACAGTCTTCAGTTAAAAAAAAGAAAACTAAACAAAAAAAAAATTCACTAAAATATCTTCTGTAATGGCAAAACGTGATAAAGTTGGACTAAATTTGTCTTCAGTGTATACAAAAATACATGATTGAATTATCTTCAGTGATGACAAAAACATGTATGTAATGTAACTTCAAACTAGTTTGTTGATTATTTATTTTTATTGTTATTTTTTTTTTACAAAAGATTATTAAATTGTCTTTAGTGATGACAAAAGCATGAAGGGCATGTTATGTATTTGAAGACAACTGTAGCTTATTGTCAGTTTTTCCAAAACGGCGCAAGTGACTAAATTATCTTTAATAGTTACATAAACCCGTAAAATTATTTTCAGTGTTGACAAAAACGTGTTTGTATGTGTTTTATTGAAGACTAAATTATCGTCAGTGTTTAGAAAACATATGGGACTGAATGTTCTTCACTGTTTACAAAATCTTTTTTGTTATGTATCTGATTGGTCTTTAAAGTTTACAAAAGCATGTATGTAATTGAACACAAATTACAGTATGAACAAAAACACGTATGTAACTGAATTATCTTCAGTGATAACAAAAACACATGCAGGATGCTATACAATTGTACCACAATATGTTATGGCATGGCAGACCTTTAGAACGAGAGGTCAAAAGTCATATCAGACTTCTCAATCTATTGTGACTTGATGATGATGACAGCATCAACATCATCTCACCACACATCTGTGGCGACACAAAAGCGGTGTTGCATTGCGTGATGCTGTCAGCGTTGTAATGCAATGACACTGATAATGTAACAGTACAATGAGGCACTCTGGCTTGTGGATGAATAGTGTGAAGAAGCTAATAGTCAGTGCTGCTCTTGCCAGTGACAAAGTGGTATGATAACATATCACAACATTGTATGTTGTGTATATTCACCTTGCTTGGTTACATTTAGTACAGTCACAAGTGTTTGCGCCTGTCTTTGTCTCCCAAAACGCTTGCCTTCTACCATCTGGCTCTATATTTAAATATGCATGCTTGGTTGCACCACATGTCCCCGCGGGGCCAAAATCACATGGAGAGCACTGTGGGAATGCGGCGCCCTCTGCACCACGTCAACTGGCGGCGAATGACCCCTGTGAGAGTAAAAGTCTGTGGGAAGCAGCTCGGTCCCACTAAGAGATGTTGTCTCTTCTATTTATGGGCTTTCTTTTTTAATGCACTTGTTTATCTGAAGGTGTTTAGTGTGTGAAGAACTACAGTTCACATACTGTGGTATCATGTAATTATTTGCTCATGAAATCTCGGCATAGTTCCAAACATCTTCCACCTTTCAAATGGATTCTTCCGAGGAGAGTTGTTGAGTGTGGAGCCTCTCTGGTTAAAGAGGAAATTATGTCAATTGAATTAATCTTATGACCGATGAAGCAAAATTAATGCTATTCACTATAACCTTTATCTTTCCTTCTTTTTTTAAAAAAAATATTGGGTGATTTATTTGATGTTGACGTAGGCACTACAGAGGTCATCTACTGTATACCCATGTGGTTAGTTTTGATAAGAGACCAAGAAAAAAGCAGCAGCGGCCACCTTTAAGATTTTTAACATCTTAACCAATTTTTTAAAAGTGAGACACTCCAGTCATGGCAAGGAGGAACGAATTTTCCATTTGTGTCCTTAATGCTCTTATAGTGTGTGCTTTACTCAAGATGACAAACTCTCCACACCGCCCACGTCGCCACCACCAATCATGAGCCAACCCCCAAACCGGATGTCCGTGCATACAGACTACCAGAAAATACAAAGAAGAAGAGTACAGTAATCCCTAGTTTATCACGAAGCTCACGTTCCAGACCACCCCTACAGTAGACAAAATATATATAAGTAGCGACAAGTATTTATTGTATTATTTATATATATTTAAAACCTTCATGCACACATTATATTAGAATCAGTATATGCATGTGAGGTGCAGGTATTATGTTTGTCCATTCGGGGGTCACCATCCTCACATTCCACACTACAGTTACTGTGACAGAGGACATACAGATGTCTGACTGTTTACTGGCTTTAGCTTTATCCACTTTGTGTGCAAAGTGATGGCTTCAGCTGAGGTTGTCGGCAGGTCGGCGAAGCTTGTCTTTCCTTTTATTTGGTTCTGGTTTGTTCACTAAAGCGACTGAAAGAGCACTAGTGGTTGTTTCCATCCTCCCTCTATCTAAACCACCTGTTATGGATTACAATTCATTCCAAGTAGCCGTGGTAGGCTATATTCAATTAGGTTACAATGTTTACTTTTCTGCAGTTGTGTAACTTGAGACAGTTGTACTTTCCAGTAGGCAGGCACATTGCATTTTAAATTTTTAAATTTTAAATGATTCAAAACTTTGAGAATTCTCTCTTTCAAGCACTTTCCTCCTGTCTTTCGCTTATTGCTACGTGAGTCAGCAGTAACAGTCCATGTGGAAAAATAATTAAAATACCGCGATATAGCAAATAATCAACATTGTAAAGAACATTTTAAAAATCCGCGATCCACTGAACACGCAAAAATGAACCGCGATATTGCGAGTGATGACTGTAATGCGAGAAGAGGAAATAGAAGAAGCCAGGCTAACTGTTAGCTTTCGTGGTAAATAGATGTTGCAAAGTTAAACTCTGCTTGTAATTTTTATTACATTATTGGTGAATGACTTGGAAGACCTGGTCACTTTTTCATTGGCTATCGTTCCATCTCACTTGATGCCAATCTCGGTGATGACCACACACGTGAGCTTTTGTGATCGTGAATATTGATTTGATAGCGTTAACCTGCCCTTTTCCCGAGCAGATCGGGAGGAATAAATCACTCTTATCACACTCCACACCACAGGATAATTCCATCCATCCATCCATTTTCTGAGCCGCTTCTCCTCACTAGGGTCGCGGGCGTGCTGGAGCCTATCCCAGCGATCATCGGGCAGGAGGCGGGGTACACCCTGAACTGGTTGCCAGCCAATCGCAGGGCGCATGGAAACAAACAACCATTCGCACTCACATTCACACCTACGGGCAATTTAGAGTCGTCAATTAACCTACAACGCATGTTTTTGGGATGTGGGAGGAAACCGGACTGCCCGGAGAAAACCCACGCAGGCACGGGGAGGACATGCAAACTCTACACAGGGGTGGCCGGGGATTGAACCCCGGTCCTCAGAACTGTGAGGCAGACGCTCTAACCAGTCGACCACCGTGCCGCCACCACAGGATAATTGCTCAGGATCATCTTTTTGAGACACAGGGAAATCGGAATATTGTTGACTTTGATTGCAAGGGAGGGAAAATGCTCAAATTTGGCCCTTTTGTCAGTATGTGTGTATCCCACTAAATATATGACCCGTCGCTATGCTAGAGCTACATTATCGTTGGTTCTATTTTGGTCATCACATTTCTCAATTTTGCAGTCGTATTTTTGTTATTAACAAATCTTTACGGTGTACACTGAGCTGAAGTCGTGCATGATCTTGAGAGATTTTAGACCCACCACCACATCCCAAATGCAGAAACACCACTTTGTTAGCCAATGCAAGTTGGAGCATCATCATCATTCAACCGCAGTCCAACACTTAATAATAATAAAACCTAATGTGCTTGTCACCGAGCAGCAGATCATCACAGATGCACAGATGTAATTGACAGTGAGAATCAGTAGATATGTAACTGCTTCTTGTTAGCGTCCATATGGTTCCATTCAACACCCAGAGCTCCGCTAAACAACACAATATTCCGTGGGAGAGCACAGGAAAAGTCATGAAGCTGCTACCTCTTTGTTGCATGTGGTGACATCCATCTTGTTTGGATCGTCAAATACTGTACTCGTATTTTCATAGAATGGTAAATGTAGTAAATCTCGACACTAAGACGAGGTTTAACGTATCTAAGTGTTACTTTGCATGCAACTACTGCATCAGGGAATATTTGTTCCCCACAATATTTCATGAAAAAAGACTAAAACATTTTCAAGGAACCCCCCAGAAGGATCTGAATGTTCTGCGAATCATAGCACATTCATTTTTGTACAAAAATGTACAGTCACTTCTTGAAGACGCTTTTCAGGAATGTTGCTCAATCTCAATTTTGAAACGTCCATCCATCCATTTTCTATACTGCTTATCCTCACGAGGGTCGCAGGCGAGCTGAAGCCTATCCCAGCTGACTTTGGGCGAGAGGCGGGCTACGCCCTGGACTGGTTGCCAGCCAATGACAGGGCACAAAAAAAAAAAAAAAAAAAGAAAGACAATCACACTATAATGCACATTCAAGGACAATTTAGAGTCTTCAACAAATTTGTGTATATAATGGAACTAGAATAGTCAAACTGTCGCCATCATCAAACTTGTATTAGCAGTAGTGGCAAATGTTAAGTACCTTTAACATTTTAACATTCTTAACTGCCATCTAAGTTAAACACTGTTAATAGTAAAAGGGGAACGCAATCAAGCACTGTCTTAACTTTAACGGGGACGGTATGATCGGACGGTGAGTCTTGACGTAGATGCACCGCATATAACACTTGTTGACATTTTACTTGTCACACAAGTGTAAAATGAAGTTTACAGGAAAGCATGAAAACAACAAAACACACACACACACACAGTGCTATATAGTACCTTTATGACACCAATGGCAAGGCTGGAGTCCTACTGGTTTTAATGTGACTGCTGATTTCACTCAACTTACAATTGGGGATCGGCAACAACCGCTACCCGGTACCATATCGGGCCGATACCAGCCTTATTTCAAGGTATCGGGTACTTGTGAAGCCTCCCCCCACTGATACTTAAGGCAAAAAATAAAATCTTGACACTAAGTCCTCCACACCAGTAGTTGGTGCTACACTGCTACGGTTTGACACATCGACAAATCAACACACGCTTCAGAAAGAGAGAAGGGAAACAAATGCTCTTCGTTATCAATCATTGCGTTCATTGAAATTTTGTGACTCAAAAGTAATAGTGGTATCGGTACTCACTATCGGTATCACTGAGTCCTCAAGAGTGAATACTCGTACCGGTATCGGTTTGAAAAAAAGTGGTACTGAAAATGCCTATTTATAATTGTAAAAGAACACTTGTCTCGTTCTTCTCGATCCGTCTCTTGGTGTTGCACAAAAGCCATCAAAACTCAAAGAAAAGGCCAAACACACGTGCACGCACAGAGCGTTAATCCTTGCCGCTGTTAAAACTCAAGTTTGTATGACTTTCGTGTACGAGCTCAAAAGCCTCCCGGTAATTCCCTGGCTAATTGCTAGCTAGCTCAACTAACATTCTCACGTTCTCACCACTGAAGACTTGAATAGAAACCACTTTTGCTTTTTATCATTAGAAAAACAAAGTCAACTTGACATTGTGATGTTTTATATCACATTTGTCCGTCGCCCCCTGTAATTTTCGTGTGAACAACAGTGTTGAGATTGACCTAGACTGTGGCCCAGAGCCGCAGGCATTCACTATAAACACACCCGAGACAGGAAGGAGCACTGAGGGAGCAGCTATTGGTAAATATAGAGCCACTTTAGTATTGTCATGTTAGCAAGGGGGAAAACAATTGGTGTATTCAAGTCTGTATAGGCTAGATTCCAGTGGGTTCAAAACAATCATCTGGACCAAACTCTGGCCAACATTTGGAAGTCTTGTTTGTTTGTTACAGACGATGGAGGGCAAAGACAGGGAAATAAACCATTTCATTGGGCAATATGTCTGCAAACTTCTGTAAAACAGTGTTTCATAACCTTTATTAAGCCAAGGCACATACTCGACATTGGAAAAACCCAACGCACACCACCAAACCAAAATGTGCAAAAAGTATAATGAAATAATGATGAGCTCGTCTCCATTTAGTAACTGTGAAATCTGGGCATGTTTAATTGAACACAAAACTCTGTTATACTGCACTTCCAGGAAGCCCTAATATACGGTGGACCCCAACATATTCATGGTTCCTGCGGCATACAGCTCATGGAATCATTGCCTTAAAACACAACGTCACAGGACTACACTCGGTGTAACCTACAACGTCAAACACATGACACTGGTTGTCTTCCAAGGTGTTTAATTTCAACTTCTATTAACTACACAGGCAAAGTAACATTTCCTTAACTGTTAAACAAATGAACTAGTGTGAAATGAAACTAAAATAAAGTAAAACTACTCACCTGTAATAAGGAGGGAAGTATAAAATGTTTGCAGAGCGGCACTTGGAACTTTGTCTTTTAGGTATTGCTCGAATTTATCATCATGTCCGTCGGCAGCCAGCGTCTTGAGAGTGTGTGTTTGTGTGTCCTTATTCATGTTATCAAATGTGTGCTTTAGTGAACAAATAGTTGAATTTTTTTTTTTTTTTTTTTTTTTAAAGTCCAATATTGTGCATGTAATTTATGTCATTAATTTCTTTCTTGTAGTGGTTCATTCGCCTGATGTTGGTGCAGGCAGCAGGTTCAGTTCCTACTCACTGACGGTGTGAGTGACAGTGGATGATTGTTTGTCTCTATGCGCCCTGTGATTGACTGGTGACCAGTCCAGTGTATTGTCTGTCTATTGCCCAAAGTCATTTTATTGTAGGTTACTGACTAGCCACACTCTTTCCAATGTCACAGTCCGTTGTATTTCCGGTTCTATGGTCATCATCACACTTTCCCTCTGCCATTATTGGTACCGTTCTATGGTCGGCACTCCTGCGCCCTCCCCAAAAACCAATGACGTGGTGTTAATAGTTCAGTTTTTCATTGAGTTGAAGTCTCACAAGATTGTTGCCATGAATAGATAATGATTTGACTTTTGAGGCATATTTTCAATCAACTTTGGAGGATCCACTCTATCGTACATGCTGAACATTTTGTCGGGTTTAGTTGGGACTTGGGCAAATCACAGAAAGAAACTGTCTGAGATCAACAGAAACACGTGAGCTTTAGTCATCCCTCATGCTTTCTTGCTCTTAAACAGCTGCACCTTATCAGTACTCTGGCTTAGTGCTGTCTTACACAATCCAGTCCCGCTTCTCTCGCCTCCTCCTCTTCCTCCTCCCCTCATTTCCTGTTGGCCCCGCACTCCATCCTTTTTCGCCATTTAGCCTCTTCCACCAGTATTCCGTGTTGTCTCATCTGGACAGAGCAGACAAACACACCCTCAATGATGATGACTTTATTCACTTCTCAACACCTAAAGTCATTGTACCTCACCCATTTTCCCATCCCCAATTCCATCTCCCTTTCACGTGTGACCCTCCCCCAAACTAGTGACCGACCCCATGGCCTCATTCCAACCCCAAGCATCGGTTTCCTGTCTCTCGCTCCTCATTATTTTCATAAGTGGCACCCCGCCCATTACCTTTATTTCAGTAATACCTTTCACCTTCCATTGTGAATCTGCCTATACGACACACCGCTCCCTGTTATCCCCCTTACACATTCCAAAAAAAAAGCCCAGAAAATTGCAAACATACAAAAAAGAAGAAAACAAATCTAACTCCAGACATTCCATATATATGAGCAAGGGACATGGACTGCATTAGCACTTACTCTGAACCGCAATCACGTTCTCCTCTGATGGGAAGGGTTACAGGGAAGGGTTACCAACATCATACCTGTGTATGCATACAGAAGAACACGTGGAAGTTGAGCCTGCAGTGAAATGAAGGTCTGTCCGTCTGTCTGTCTGTCTGTCTGTCTGTCCACCACTAGATGGTAGTCCGAGCACACTAGATGCCCGTAGTTGAGACAATACTCTTCAGCACTGCTGCTGCCTGATCACTTTTTTGGAGGGTTTTTTTCATGGAAGAAAATCGGTGGTGGGCTGCACTCGTGCTATCTGATGTTCTTTAAATTCCATTTTGTGCCTCAGTGACAATGTTCTAAATTACACAGACAGCATAATTCGTGTTTCATTAAACCTAACAACAGAAATACATTTTTAGCTATTGTGTGCTTTTCGCCGGTCATGCCATTAGTTGCCTCGGCTGAAATCACAGGACTCAGAAAATGTGAGAACATTCCTTGTCAGTCTTTGCTCTGTATTAAACATAAAATACATACTGTATTGGGAGAGACAAAAAAGCACACCATCTGCTGGTTCTTAAGGGAAATTCAATCTCCTGCTGCAAATAATGCAAAGTTATCACCGCTTTAAGCTTCAACAAGCATGCTGCAAAGAATGCGAAAAATCGGAAAACAATCCATTGTGGAATTTTGATGTAAATCTAGGATGCAGATAGAAAAATAGGAAAAAGACAATCATGAAAGAAAACTAATGTGACAGACCTACTATCATGGATGGGGTCTGAAGCCAGTCACTGTAAATAGTGAAATATTGCATTACAATCAGAACAAATATTTTTGTCCAAAACAATGAACATGATGGCAACTTCGATGTTGTATATATACTGAATATGTACATATGTATCTACTGTATGTACATATGTCCAGTATATGTGTATATACTGTCAATCTCTAAACCCAGTCTCTTATTGTTGAGTCATGAACAGTAACCTTAACTGAGGCAAGGTGTTGTTGTCCCGTGTTCCTTTGTGAGCTCCTGGATGACCTGTGCTCTCGGGGTAATTTTTGTAGGCTGGCCACTCTTGGGAAGGTTAACTACTGTTCTTTGTTTTCTCCATTTGTGTATAATGGCTCTCACTGTGGTTTGCTAGAGTCCTAAAGCTTTAGAAAAGGCTTTGTAACCCTTTGACGACTGACAAATGTCAATTACTTTATTTCTCATCTGTTCTTGAATTACTTTGGATTGTGGCATTTTGTTGCAGCTTTTTGAAATATTTTGGTTGAATTCATTTTTTCAAACAGGTTGTATTTAAGTGATTTTTCTTTCTTTCTGATTGAACAAGTCTGGCGATAATCAGCCAATGAAAATGAACTCAGCTTTGCCCAAAATGTGATTACCCTTAGTTAATTAATTATTTAACAAGGAGGTGGGGGCAATTATCCATCCACAGCCAATTTCCCCAAGACGCACAGCTGTGGTATCCTTGAGCAAGACACCGATAACCCAAACTGCTCCCCGGGCTCTTAAGTAGCCCCCTGCTCCAGTGTGTGCCACTAATAATGTGTGTATTTGCAGTGTCCACTATTGTGATGGGTAAAATGCAGAGGAAAAATGTGCCTGTGCATGCGTTCACGATGAATAGAGATGATTCTTCTTCTCAAAATGTTGATTTTAATTGATTTAGAATTCGTTATATTGATAAAGTAATTGCCCCCCGCGGCACGGTGGACGGCCGGGTAGCACATTTGCCTCACAGTTCTGAGGACCGGGGTTCAGATCCCGGTCTCGCCTGTGTGGAGTTTTCATGTTTTCCCCGTGCCTACGTGGGCTTTCAAAAACATGCGTGGTAAGTTCATTGAAGACTGTGAATTGCCCGAAGGTGTGAATGTGAGTGCGAATGTTTTTTTTTTTGTTTCTATGTGCCCTGCGATTGGCTGGCGAGCCATACACATACAATTGGGAAATATGTACAACATATCAAACTTTAAGTACCTGCAACTTGTTACAAGAGGCGCTTGGCTCTGCCAGGGGGCTTTGGAGCCAATCCGGAGCGGCCGTCCTCGCACTCCCCTCCCAAAGGCGACCAATGGGAGGGCGAATAGCCGTAATGCCACGCCCCCACGTGCGGAGGGCTGGGTGTGACTCCACCCTGCAATTCGCTCCAGCCCACCACCACCGCCGCCGCCGCCGCCGCCGCTGACTCTGAGGGTGGACCGTAGCAGAGCAAACAAGTGATCTCATTGCAGCAAGAGCGAAAGAGTGTGGCCGTGTTCGTGAGCGGAGCCTCTCCTCGGCATGAGGAGCCCCCGTTGAAAGTCCAACCACTGGAAGCATGTTTAGCGGCAAAATGAGCAAGGTAAGAGCAACTCGTGCGACAGGCGGGGAGTTACTTTGTTTGGAGGAGTACTGTCGGATGGATGATGCGCCGGGAGCGTGCGCGGCATGTTTTCCGCGTGAACTTGGACGTCATCTCTGTGTTCAAGTTGCAGAGTTCAGGTTTGCTGGATTGATTTGATGGCCTGAGAGGAGCGAATAGGTTCTGTCACCATTTGTTGCGTTGAACTCGCTCCCAATGACATGCGCGTCTTCTGGTGGGGTCATATGATGCATTAAGCAGCCCGCCCCCACCCCTTCGCCTCCTCTGGGTTCCTGCGTCAGAGCCAGTCGTTTCTTGTTAATGTCACACAGTTAAAGGATCACAAGGAAACTCACCAGTGCATGTAGATTCCCAACTTTTAATGGAGCCGAGGCACATATTTTACATTTGAAAAAAAAATCGAATCAAATAATAATAATTCACAGCACACCACAAAACAAAACTGTCACAAAATGTAGATATACATGTTAATAATGATGCACCTTCTCCCATCTCGTGGAAGAACATTTCATTGTTTCGTCTCTCACTATACCTCGCCGCCATATATTTCATTCCACAGATAAGTTCATTAATTTGTCGTGGATATCTTTTCCGGACCAATTAAGTGAAATTGGATGGTTTCCCACGGCTCACTGGTCAAGAATCACTATATGATTTTCATCCGTCATAGAGCAATTCAAATCAATTTTTGAAATGTGCAGAATACCTTACTCACTTGAGTGTATGAATTGTGTCTTTTTTCATAATTGAAGGCAGGCACATGTTCCAAACGTGGGGGAGAGGCATGTTCGTATGACAATGTTGCTCTGTGAGGCAATGCTGCACCGCACCCAGCTGGTGGCGCGTTTCTTCTTTTGTTTTCAGTATACAGTTTATATTTAATACAGAGGCCAAAAGGTTGAATATACAGTCATGAAAAGTCTCATCGGCCTTGTAGTTTTATTAGTTTTTGCTGTAATTTCCTTAAAGCCCGGTTGCCTGATTTCAGGTTTCTCTTCCCTGATTATTTTATTTCATATTTATTACACAGTAGTTACATTAGTTACAAATTACAAAGTTGGTGTATAATTAAATCGCTCATGATGCGTTCATTTTTGAGTCATTTCCTTGCCTGCCCGACTTCCTGTTCCTGTTCCCAGATAGTTTTAATACAGTGTAGTGGTTTAGTTAGGAAATGGAAATGAATTATGTATAAACAAACGTAATCATTATAATATTCTTATGGGAGTAATTTCCTGAGCATGTCAGTCGTTATCTCGTGTTGCTGTCAGTGGGATAGAACTGTCCACCCTATTAAAAAAGCCGAGATTGACATATCCCACTTTTTTTTATTGTCAAGCAACAAGTGGCCTTGAATACGTCCGTCCATGTATTTTCTGTACCACTTATCCTCATTGGGGTTGCACACGCGTTGGAACCAGTCCCAGCTAACTTTGGGCGCGAGCCAGTGTACACCGTGAGCTGGGCGCCAGCCGATAGCAGGGTATTCACATTGACACCTATGGACAATTTAAAGTCTTCAATTAACCAAAGAAGCATGTATTTGGAATGTGGGAGAAAGCCGGAATATTCGAAGAAAACCCATGCAAGCACAAGGTGAACATCAAGAGATTCAAACCCTAAACCTCAGAACTGTGAGCACACATGCCAACCACGTGCCTACCGTGCAGTCCTATGATGAAAACGTGACTAGAAAATATATTAAAATTCAACTTACATCCCCCACAGTAAGACTCCAGCGTCGCGTTATGTATTGTTGTTTATTGATTTTTGTGTTTTAAAGAGGTTACTGTAATTCTACACTTCTGTGACCATTCAGAATGTTAAAAACTGAGATGCACGCAACGTAACTGCCAGATGATTCCCTCGCATTATGCCTCCATCATTGTTTTCTGTTTCTATGGCTTAATATTAACATTCATTCATTCATCTTCCGTTCTGCTTATCCTCACTAGGGTCGCGGGCGTGCTGGAGCCTATCCCAGCAATCTTCGGGCGAGAGGCGGGGTACACCCTGAACTGCTCGCCAGCCAATCGCAGGGCACATAGAAATAAACAACCATTCGCGCACACATTCACACTTACGGGTAATTTAAAGTCCTCAATCAACCCACCATGCATGTTTTTGGGATGTGGGAGGAAACCGTAGTGCCCGGAGAAAACCCACGCAGGCACGGGGAGAACATGCAAACTCCACACAGGCGGGGCCGGGATTTGAACCCCGGTCCTCAGAACTGTGAGGCAGATGTGCTAACCAGTCGTCCACCGTGCCACCCCTTAATATTCACAGTGGTTAATAATCAACTTATTTTTGCATGTGTAGGACAGCAAAGAATGTTAGTTAGTGTTATGCTATTTATTTTTATTTTTTTTGTAAACTACCCATAATGCATTTGGCATCTTCAGTATCCATAACATAAGCATGGGACTCCTCCTGACATCCTGCAGGTGTGTGTGTGTGTCTGCATGGCAACATGATTAATGATTGTTGTTTGTGTTGGCTTCACATCATGACGCCTTGTCAGAGTCCCCATCCTGCTCGACAACGTAAAGAACCAGCAACCAGATAACATTGTATGCCATGCTGCCAAGCTTTCCTGGGTTGATAGCACTGTTGTCATTAGAAAACTCTAAAATCATATTTGATGCATGACACTGGGAAGTTTTTTTTTTTTTTTCTTGGTGGGAGTAAATGAAAAGATTAATGTTGTGTCTCTGGGATAGTTTTCATTACAGGGTGTAACTTCTGGATGATTCTTCCCTGCCAGGAGTTTGTTCTTTCCAGGTTTCCACTCTCAGATGAAACTAGTCCAGCATCATTAAAGGAGACATGTTATAAAATTTTCCCCCCACAATTTTACCGCTGGTATAGCTAAAAAAAGAAAATAAAAATTTAATACATTACTCCGAGATTGAAATTACTCCTTCCTGACGAGTTATGTAATTGACTCACTGTTCAACCGTGCCGTTCAATGGGTCAAATGGGCTTTCGTGACCAAGGTGACAGGGGGCAGAGCTTGGTGGTTCCGACTACTACTTGTTTTCAAACAGTCCAGAGTCTGAAGAGAAAGGCCAGTCGGAAAATAACAGAGAATGCCAGACATTTTCACTGGTGGAGGCACCACCTATCACCAACTAGGCGAATTACACTTGTCAGTTAGTGTGCCGATATGTGCGTGTGGCGCATGCAGCTGACACATCGCCAAACTCAAATAAACATCCGAGTATGCGCCACCTGTCAGAAGCTAACACTGCAGCTCTGCATACCTTTTGTGCTCGACATGATAGTGCCTCCATGAAGTCTGCTCGAAAGCGAACGGTTCTTTGACCAGCTTAACTTACAATTTGGACGTTATTAATTTGGCAACACTTAGGACAGCTCGCTTACAGGCACATTTTTGGAATTAGCCAGCTAAGAGATGGTTGTTTTATTCCACACTTGATGGGCGGACAGGCACACAAGAGAGCCAACTATTTCTGTACAAACGATTAAAAGGTCAATTTTCCATATTTCCTGTTTAATATAGCTTGAGCTTCAGATGATGTCCAACTCTATCTCCAAGTAGCAACAGCTATTTCCTCCGAGCTGACTGATGACTGGATGATGCCATCCTCTCACTGGACCCACTTCAATGCACGTGCTTAACATTTTTAAAGCAAAGCAGATGTCGTATTTTGCTGGTAAACATGAAAAAATGCAGCTGGGCTGTCAGTGCTGGTCCTTTGAGACTATTTTCTCTGTGTGTGTGTGTGCTTGTGTGTGCGTGTACTTGTTTGTGTGTTAACAGCAGGAGTCCTGAGGAGCGGAAGTGCACCGTGGCGGTGCACTGACCTCACCTCAGAAACAGGGACTCTCTGTTCCCTTCCCTGCTTGTCCCACCCTGTGGACACACACTCTCACACACACACTCACATAAATTAACACACATATAATAACTGGAGTGGATGCCAGTAAATGATGCTGGCATCCTGATAGCAGCCCATGTGACAGAATTTCAATGGAGGGTGGGACTTACATAAGCATGATATAACAAACAAACCAATGAATGAGTACAGTCACAGTTTTCAACAGGAAAACAATTGTTTTAGGAAGACTACGTACCACTAAAACTACAGCACTCTCTTTAACTTTCTGATGTGATGTGTTCTGATTCCAAATGATTTGCAGTGTACTACTATTACACTGCACTGGCGATAATATTACAGTGTATCTGTGATTCTTATCATACATACTCTCAAAGTATCTTGTCAGTGCTCCAACACTGTCCAAGTTCCATACCAATCTTCATTACATTTTTGGGCAGCATGGACACTATGGATTTTGACTTATATATGATGCAAAGTGTGCAATCTGATTTTTGCAGTCAGGTTGGAAAGGCTCCAGCTCCCTGCAAGAAAAATGAAATATAATTGATGAGACGTACAATTTGTCATGATGATTTGATGATCACCCCCCTTTGCACCCTCCATTGTAGTGCAGACCTCTTCTTGAATGGCAAACAATTGAAAAGCCACACTTTTGTGTGTCCTGTGTCGTTGTCACTGACCATCTGCGGCCTAATCTGAGGTCACAGTATCTAGCCGCCCCGTCAGTGATGCTCTCCTCCCACACAACAACCACTCTTGTCCCACTGTGGCACTATTTTTAGAAAGGAAGAAGAAGCGAGGAAGTTTCTAGGGAGGGAGCACACCAATGGCGCTCTCTGTGTCCATGTTTGTTTTTTCATGTGCATGCATGCACCTTGCCTTCTGTGTGCCTCGCTTGTACATGTGCGCAGCCCCTCCTTCACTCAATCCCGCCACTGTTTTGCGATGACTGGCGAGCAAAGAGAGGGATTTCGGGTTAGAAAGCATGTCTTTGACTACAAAATCTCTGCTTCATCTCGCTGCCAGAGAGATTGAAAAGTTGGGAAAAAAGTGCTTCTTGTGTGTGTGTGCAGCATATGTTGTTGAGGGGGCGTGGTCTGTCCTGGCAAATGGGGTGATGCAGGGACGAGAATAGGACGAGAATTTCCATTTACTCTTTGTTCGAATGCACCTTGGCACGTGAGTGTTTCTCTTTTGGGTTTTGGAGTGCTGTCTTTATGTGAAAAACTTTGGTCAGGTACCAACTACTGCAGATGCTACGTTAGTTTATAGTCCAATGTAATTTTTAAAGGTTTTAATGTCAATTAAGACTAATAATACTACTACTAATAATAAGAAGAACAAGTGGAACGGTGAACGACTTTAGCACATCCAAAAAGCACTATAAGGTAGTGGTTGTATGCATTTCAGTTGTCAAAGATGCAATGGCCTGAATTAAATCCTGATGCATTGATTCCTCCAAACATCTTTTGAAATGTTAAAAAAAACCCGCAAGAGACATTATGCATTTGTTTCATAATTTAAAACTGTTCTCAGGTGTTTTGATGAAAGGTCTCTGGCATTGTTGGCAAAGCATATACAATTTCATTGTAAAACTGTGGTGAAAATTGCTATGTACGGTAGGACATTTCTGTCTCATACAAATGAGTACAGAGCCGTGCAGGTGGCGCATGCAATGGACACATCACCAACTAAAAATACTGTACCTCCCAGCCCCATGTTATTTCATAAGTGGACAGGCACTCCAGAGTCCCACCGATAACCCTAGTATACGGGTTATTTACACGTTTATTTATTTATACACATTTATTTCACAGTTGCATCTTCTCTGGATTAAATATACATTACAGTGGAATTCCTAAAGTTGCTTTGCAGGTTTTTTATTTGAAAGAAAAAATCCGGAGTCGCAACTGTCATTTATTTCTCAGTTGAATCACGACCGAAAAGAATATGTAACAAGCTTTTTTGATGCTTGAACTTCAAACGTGTATGAAAGAGCTTTGCAATGTTTACTACATGGAGTGGTACTAAGTGTAAAGGCAGACTGGCCCCAACTGTGGGATGCTTCGTAGCTTGCTGAAAAGGACACGTGCGCAATCCTGCTGCATGTTCGGTTCCGTCACTACAAAGAGTCCCTAATGGCAGACAGACAGTGTCTGGTTTATTGCTGTTGTGCATCCACATTGTTGGTCAATACTTTCATTTGTCGCCTTTTGGATATGTTTTATCCGCCAGGAGCTATAATCGAATGAAAAACAGTCTTGAGTATTATCTTGGAGTGAGGAAGATGTTTTTTTTTAGCTAGTCCAGTGGTGACAGTAATTACTATCCTGTTTCATTAATTTGTAATTTTTTTCTGAAGCTTGGTTAATTAAAATTTGTTAAATTTATTTACTTCATAAAATAATTATTTGATTAATTTAAAAAATGACATACTGTATTTTTGTATTTACTTCATAAAAGAATAATTTGATTTATTGTAACAAAAAGGACATACTGTATTTTTGTCCCTGGATGTAAACGGGGGGGGGGGGGGGGGGGGGGCATTTAACATTTGTAATTAATTTTATTAGAAAGCAGGATAAATATTATATTTAACTCTCTGCATTTAACCCCTCACAGTGAACACATACACATGTTAGTAGAATACACTGGAGCAGGGGGCAGCTGAAGCTACCCAGGGAGCATTTCGGGGTATCAGTGTCTTGCTCAAGGACACCACAGCCGTGAGTCCGGGGGATGTTGGCAGATGGTCCAGTTGGGGTCTTGAACCGAGGTCCCCAACGGTGGCAGGAAATGATCTTAACCATTGGGCAACGGCTGCCCAATGCTATGTTAAGGATAAGCGGTACGGAAAATGGACGGATGGATAATATAACAGCTGCAAGCTAGCTAGCTAGTTGTCTCTTCTTGTATTTAAAAAAACGAACAAAAAACCCCCCAAAAAACAATTATGTAAATAACTTGTAATTTAAAAAATATTTGTCTTATTATATTTCTATCCGGCGGCACGGTGGAGACTGGTTAGAGCGTCAGCCTCACAGTTCTGAGGACCCGGGTTCAATCCCCGGCCCCGCCTGTGTGGAGTTTGCATGTTCTCCCCGTGCCTGCGTGGGTTTTCTCCGGGCACTCCGGTTTCCTCCCACATCCCAAAAACATGCATTTATTGGAGACTCTAAATTGCCCGTAGGCATGACTGTGAGTGGGAATGGTTGTTTGTTTCTATGTGCCCTGCGATTGGCTGGCAACCAGTTCAGGGTGTACCCCGCCTCCTGCCCAATGATAGCTGGGATAGGCTCCAGCACGCCCGCGACCCTAGTGAGGAGAAGCGGCTCAGAAAATGGATGGATGGATTATATTTCTATCCATTTTCTGTACCAGAAAATGTTTCTGTACTCAGAAAATGGATGGATAGATTATATTTCTATCGATTTTCTGTACCGTTTATCCTCACTAGGGTCGAGGGCTCTGCTAGAGCTTTAAAAAAAAAAATTGTAAATAATTTGGCCTCAGCAGGTATCTGTGATCTATTGCCTTTAATTCTTGCTCAATGCTGCTACTTGAACATATTTATATTCTAAACTTTCACAAACCCCAACCTCAATTCGCTCTTAAAAGCATACATGAGGCTCACCATAAAACTAAATTAGCATGCTGTCGCTGTCAAATAAACCACACTGGTGCAATAAACATTTAAAAATAGGTGTTTGGCAGCATTCTTCCTGTTTGAGAGGCATCAAGAGCACAATGTAAAGCCAACCACAGGCAGCCAGGGTCAAACAGTTCTCCATAACTCAACACTATCCTGGAGCTACCTCCCCACCGACTGGCTTGCTGCAATATGTGTCGTCACGTTATCAATGGTAGAGTTTTATACACACTTCACAGAAAAGTGGTTAACTTCCTTTTAGACACACTTTTATACCTTCCTCATCTTTTGTCATTTAAGTTTAGAGTAGAGTGCTTAACGTTTTGTTTTACTGTATAAATTGGTTTATTGGTTAACTTCTTTTTATGCTGGTATTAAGAATGCTAAAATGTTATTTAAAGTGTTGCCTATTGGCAACAGTTCCAAATGACAGCATTGTTGATTATAGAAATTTCACAATGTTTTCTTAAAAAATATATATATAAATAAATAAATAAAAAGGCACCAATGTATTTTTGTGTGGCAGAAAAGTGATTGACTACCACGGACTTGAACTGAAATGATGAACATTTGTGTTTGAGATTGCGCTGCCAGATGTACCCCAAATGGTTATTTTTCTCCACCAAAAGTGCCCATCTGTGCCATTGATTTGAGCAACCGAAAAGTCAATTAATTAGCCAGTCAGTCAATGATCTTGTTTACTATGTCTGAATTTCCACCATGTGTATCTTTTAATGAACGTATTTGTTGAAATGTAAATTACATCAGGTGTTCGGTCTCCCTTGGAGCCAATTTACCTCACATGGCATGTTGTTTTTGACTGACACTTCACCCATTCAAACTACGGCAGTAGTGAAAGAGGCTAAAATCATAATTCAAGCCATTTACCTTGGTTTCTTACTTGCACTGCCTTTTCAAATGACACGTAAGGTTTTGTTTACTCGTGGTATAATCGGAGAAATCGAGGGCTTTTGCCACCCGAAAGCACTGTTATCATGGTGACATGTCAGAACATATTGTGTCAAGGTTCCATTGTATTTTATGCAAATTAGCATGCAATAATAATTTAAATGAAGTGACTATCCCATTAGAAATCCCTCCAAAAGTATAAATAGCCGATATTTAATAAGTTGTGTCACTTTTCCTAACACACCGTGTTACATAACCAATCTGATCCAAGCAATCCAGTGTGCCTACCACACACACTCACTTATACTAAGAGCTACTGAACACAGCTGGTAGAGGCCGATGCCAACAAGCAGGCGGCTGTCCAAACACTGACCGGCCTTGAGAGCTTCAGGCTTATGGAAAACTCAGTGTCTTTGTTACCAAGGAGTTACCTCAGAGGAAACAAAAACTCACTTGTGCCGAAGCCGACCGACGAGTTATAAAGATGTTTCATGTACAGAGAGACGACGCTCCTTCGCTACTGGATACCTGCTCTTGTTTCCAGGATAGCGCTCCCTTTTGATATATAGGTGAATGTGAGTGCGGTTGGTTGTTTGTCTATATGTGCCCTGCGGTTGACTGTTGACCCGTCAACGGTCTACCCCACATCTCACTCAAAGCCACATGTGATAGGCTCTATAATGAGTAAAGTGCTTTTGATAATGGATGGATGGATGAATGGAGCTTTGCATTTTACTGAACACTCACACATATGCACACGCCACACACAGTTAGGATTATGTTGTGGTATGAGCGGGAACCACAGGGCTTATTATTTTAAGACTGTTACACAACCAAAGGTAAAACAGGCAAAAGGAGTCGAGGGTGAATTTACATACACACCAATGCCAATACGCAATACAAATCTAAATACGCTTCCTGCCGACCATCATGTGACCATACCTGGCAAACAGGTTAGCGGGCTTCCTGTGTATGCTGAGCTAAACGAGTATAGCTACGGGTTGATGGCATGATGGTTTGAGACCAAACTTGCTTAAACATTGTTTTCTTAATGGCTCATGTCTTTGGGACAAATGTTAAATACATGAATATCCTTTATTTATACAAATACAAAAACACAACAAAGCCTAAAAATTGGCTATTGTCATATTTGGTGGCTCCGTGGTAGCATCTCGTGTTAAACAAAAGACATTGCAGACATTTAAAGTTCCTACGGGTACTTTGGCTTCTGCCATTTACGCATGCCGGAAAGAAGTGCTTTCCCCTGTTTTGCCGTTGCTAGTTGCTAGCCCATATACTGTACTGAGGCTCTTTGCTGATTGTGCTTTGTGTGCTTCCAGTCCGGGAAGGGGGAGCCTCACGTCTTCAAAGAAAAGACCTTCAAGAAGAGGCGTCAGTGCAACGTCTGTCACCAGAATGTAGACAACGTAGGCTCCTTCTGCCGAGGTAAAGTAATGGAACTGCATGTTGGCCAATGTTGGACCTTTAAAATGCTAATGCGTGATGGAATGAGTCAAATTTTAAAGAGTGGGAGAAGTGTTCTGTCCTAACTCGTCAACATCATGGGCTAATCGTAAAACGTCACCATTAGACAAATCCATGGTGCGGAATTAAGGAGGCGCTGATTAAACGCATACAACAAAGCAGTACATGGACAACAAACAACATTGTGAGCTCGTTTTTATGGGGCTTTTGAAGGATATTCCACTGAAAATAATTCAGTATAGTTGAAATTCTTAGAAAATACAGCATAGTTGTATCAAAAATTTCAGCGCAACCTTTGCTAGCTTCATAGCATGACTGAACATCTTTTAGTTCTTCGATGTCATGATGTCCATTTTGACTGTTAAGTTATGAAATGGTGTTTATTTTTCTTGAATTTTTCTTACGGGAAGCAGCAAAAGTTTGACTGTATTTTTATTTTGTCTTTTTATGTGTCCTCCTTTGCCCTTGTCAGTATGCAAGACAGCCACTCACAGGAAGTGCGAGAGCAAGGTAAGACTCCAATTGGCAAAGCTAATTTTGGAACCTATTTGTTTGTGTTATAACATCTTCCATGTTGTAAGACTCACATAAAAAATACTAATCGTAATTACTGACAAATAACTGACAGAATCAATCTGGGGAACCTGCCTGTGGACTATTTGTAATGCCCAACAATTCAATAAATGTTATATATATATATATTTAAAAAAACACATTGTACTTATTGATAAACATTTGCACACTCTTGGAATCTTATTTTTGGATAAATTGTATGGCCCTCAGAGCACGATAAAAATATGTTTCCCCACCTATGGAAGAAACTGTACATGCTTAGTGATTGCAATACATTTAATGGATGTAAGCCGGGGGTGTCAAACTTGTTTTCATCATGGGCTACATTGTCGTTATGATTGTCCTCAGAGGACTGTGTTTGTTTACGGAGTAAACATGTGGCTAGAGTGCATCGACACGTGTTGTTCCTTACATTCTTAGTGGGAACCCTAAAAATCATCATATTACCTGCATTTGACGATTATCATTTTAATGATGGATAACTATTTGTGAGCAGAAGTCAAGGAAAAATTTCCACAGGTCACATAAAATGAAGTGGAGTGCTGCATATGGCCCACGGGCCTTGAGTGTGACACAATGTAAACTTTTAAGAGTATATATGCAGTATCAATGAGCATAGTAAGTGCTTTATTTTCTCAGTGAAGTGTTAGAATATAGCACAGTGGGTGCAGAAGTCTCGAGACATGCGCTAATGTGGTAGCCGCCCTGTCACATTCCTCAGAAAGAGTTGCAAGCTCTTTCCAAGGCCGCCCTGCTGCCTCTGTGAAAGGCTCATTGATGGAGGGATGCTCTAATGAATAGACAGAGTTGAGTTGAGGGGGGATGCCAGCCATGCTTGGTGTGGGTAAGATTGGGTAGGTAGAGGCTGGTAGCCTTCGAAGGTCGAGGTCAAAAACTCGGGCACCCTCTATCGTCTCGTCTTTTACAGTAGCTGAAGTGAGCGGAATTCTACAGAATTGTCCCCAAACCAAGATGTTGATGCTTAAAAAAAAATCGTTCCCCTCCTCTCTTCAGTTTAATTTTAGACATTGCTCCCCCACATTATGACCTTGTGTGATGTCTTACATTCACACAAGATGTCTTCTTAGAGCAACAAAATATGTATTTTTTATTTTTTTTTACACTTTTTGTCGGAATGTAAATATTGATACATTGTACTGCCTCAGCCCTATACTAATTTTCTTCAACTTTGCCATTTGGCTTATCTTAAACACATACTGTCAGCTCTGATCTATCTATAAGTAAAACTAAGCTGTAACAATGTAACCCTCAAAGGAGGGTGGAAGGTGGATTATACATCTAAGATGTATTCGGGTCAATTTAGTGTTGGTAAAGTTTGAGAGTTGAGTCAAGTGCTTATCAGTCTGGATGTGGATTGAGTTAAACAGCTATTACAAATGCGATAAGTTCAAGATGTTTCCTTTCTTGTGCGTCATTCCCATTTGGCACCACCTTGACACATGAACTTGCAGTATACTGTATGTGTTTCTGCCACCTTTACATCCTGCCTCTAATTGTATCCTTGGTGACTAATCTTTCTTTCAAATTTTTTTTTTTTTTTTTTTTTACAAAGCCGTTGTGTTGCATGTCAACCCATTCTCACTACAAATAATTTAAAAAATAAAAACAAATCAGCTTTCTTGTGCACTGTTTTAAATATTACACCCATCTTCTGTCAGTCATTCACAAACTCTTTGCCCACCATGTTGACAGCTTGCAGCTGGCTCATCTCTATTCTCTTAAAAGACACAGCTCACAAAAAAAAAAGATTATTTTGGGCATGTTTCTCTTCTGAGAACAGAACCTCCTTATCTTGATCCCGAGTGGAAAATTGGCATCCAGTGGGCCTGCTGCATGAGGCCCAGGGGCAAAGATGTGGAGAGAAGTTTGGAACAAGACAATGAGAGAAACGGGGAGCAGGGGTTAAGAGTGGAACACTGGGAGAAGGAAGGATTAAGTTTTGTGAAATGCAACCTTTGACAAGTTGACTGGCTCGTCTGTATAATTGGGAAAAAGTGGGAATTTCCGCTGGCCTAACAGAAAACTTCATCAAAAGACCTTTTTTTCCACTGCCTGTAAAAAGAAAGTAGCATATTTGTGCATTTTTTTTCTCTGTCGCAAAAAAAAATGTCACTGGCACAAATCGGGGGGCAAAGTCAACCCGGCAGTTTTCTGCCCTTTGAGGTAGTTCATTAGCTGCGCTGCAGCAGAGGCAGGACACCACCGTTGTGTTAAGAGTATTCCACAATCCCCCGAAGGAGATGTTTATATTATTATAACACCCAACTGCACTGAAAGCCGACAAGTATCTTTTGCATGAATGCACAGTAATCCCTCGTTTATCGAAGGCGGTAGGTACTGGACCGCCTCTTGCAATCAACAAAGTAGCGGCCACATATTCTTTTGATTATTTATACATATTTTAAAGCTGTATGTACCTCCCCAGACTCTTATTTATCTTCCCCACACTCCTATAAACATCTACCATACTCTTATAAACACGTTTATCTTCTTAAACACCTTTTCAACTCTTAAACATGCATAATAGCGCTGTACACTATGTACATTTTATTCCCTAGTAATATATGTTTTCAGGAATGTTCATTTTTTTTAGGGCAGGAAAAAATTATTTTACCCTCAAACTCCCATGATATGGTGAATTATGCGTGATATAAATAAAAAAACAAAACAAATAATGCACTGACTACGCAATAGATGCACTGCGATTAGCGAGGGAACACACATATCTGCCTCAAAATCCCTGGGTTTTGCATAAAAGCACAGGTGCAAAAATGTTATCTTCTGTTACGGCGTCAATGCGACAATGAAAAAAAGTCTACAAAACTAAACAATGGATATGAGAAACAAGAGTTGAAATCTTACAAGCAAGCTACATCAGCACAATGGGATCGCTGTATTAAAGAGGCCATTGATGGCTGTCCTTCATCTCAATTTCATACTGTGTAGATGTTAGTCACACAGGAAGTCACATGCTTGCTGGCTGACTGTATAAATTATGGTTAAGGATGCTGAGGTATAAAGAAAAACATTCTCATTAATGTAACTTAACACCATACATGACATAAACATACTGTGAAAGAACAAATGGCACTTTATGACGGTGCAGTGGTCAACATCATTAACAGCATTTACACAGCGTCCACCATGTTTCCAGAGCGTATAATGGGTTGACTCACCGCTTTGCATTGTGCTAATTGCTCTCGAAACTATCCCCTCTAGATTACTTATTTATACTTTTTGGGATACTCTTGTTTAAACTTTTTTAAAATGTAACAATAAACTCCTGATTTATCTCTTTATGTATAGAAAAAAAAACGTGTACAAAGAGGATGCAAGTGTCTACAACGTTTATATATGAAAAAAGAAGACACCAATCATATACGTTGGGTAAAGTACTTTCGTTTACTGTCAAACGTGACGACACTTTCCACAAGTGCCACTACTTGTTGCGACGCAGAGGTCATATGGCTCCAACATAACTGCCCCATAAAACAATGGAAATTAAAGGTCATGTTCACAAGGCTGTTTCAGTGGTCAGTCAGACACACACGCACGCATGCACACACACATAAAATGACTCCATAAACACGATATACAGCATAAACAAAACTGACTGTGAGGATCAGTGAAACAGATTTATGTATATACATCAATTTGAATCATTACATTGTTGTTTGTTGTTCTGAGCCGCTTCTCCTCACACGGGTCGCGGGCGTGATGGAGCCTATCCTAGCTATCATCAGGCAGAAGGCGGGGTACACCCTGAACTGGTTGCCAGCCAATCGCAGGGCACATACAAACAAACAACCATTCGCACTCACATTCACACCTACGGGCAATTTAGAGTTGTCAATTAACCTACCATGCATGTTTTTGGGATGTGGGAGGAAACCGGAGTGCCCGGAGAAAACCCACGCAGGCACGGGGAGAACATGCAAACTCCACACAGGCGGTGCCGGGGATTGAACCCCGGACCTCAGAACTGTGAGGCAGACGCTCTAACCAGTCGTTCCACCGTGCCGCCTCATTACATTGTATTTAATGGAAAAATAAACATTGGAAGGAAAGAAAAAAAACATGCAAACTGTTGAGTATTGTGTAGTGTGGGAGAGTAGTGGGAGATGAAGTGGTAAGAACTTCAGATGTGTGTGGAAGAGACCATAATCCTTCCGATGTTGAACCCTATGATTAGGGTGCTTGTGGTTACAGTTGTCTTCCCAAACCAAAAGTCAAAAAGACTCTCTAGCTGGGAGAGAGTGCAGGAAACAGAGCAGTGGCCCTTGCCAAGAGAGCTAGAATACAGAGGCAGGTGAGGAAGCGATGAAGCCATGGGATACTTCATTTACAGACTTGTGTTTTCCCATCATGCAGCTGCGCCAACATCCTGGCCAGCCTCCATGTCCCACCAGACTTCCTTTGCTGGTCAAATCATACCTCTCTTGTTATGTAATTTGTGACTCTTTTTTCCCTTCTTGCTATTTAAACATGAGGCACATTTTACTTTCGGAGTGGTTTTATTTGCCATTTTATGGTCAGCAAATCCTTCTCCTTCTTGTGTTACATTTTTCAACAAGCAAACTTGGAAGTCCAGTCATGACCTCACTAGTGATGATTCTCTAGTTTACTCTTTGTGGCCTTGAGTGCAGCCCCCCACCATCCGGCTGGCCCTGTACCCCATCCGCCCCCACCCCCCAGTATTCCCGTAGTCATGTGAGTGAGTCATTTGGAATAACACAAGCCAAATGTAATGTAGCGGGGACTTAATGTCTGTCTCTGGTGATGATCAACCAGCAGAGACAACTGTGCTATCACAGACACTTCTGGTAATTGCAGAGATAGGCTGACATGTTTTGTGTGTGTGTGTGTGTGTGTGTGTCTGTACGTGTGTGGTGGGGGGTGATTTTGACAAGCGAGACAATGCGTGACCACTGACTTTGCCAAGATCTGTCTCAGCTCACTGAGTGTGTGTGTGCGTGTCTGTGTGTGTGTGTGCGTGCATGTGTGTGTGTGCGTGCGTGTGGGCATATTGTGAGGCCTGTTCAGACAGGAATTTAGTGGTATTTTGCCTTTAAACAGCTTTTTTTTACATTACCGGTATCAGAAAAAAATAGTTTATTACTGTATATACAAATCAGAGCTTGCAACAAACTGCAACATAAGCAAAGAAAATGGGATGCTTTGATACAGTCATACTGTACTCGCGCCAACAATGACACCAACAGAAAAAACACAAAAAATGTTCATCAATCCATCCACTTTTTTAATAGTGCCTATCGTGTTTAGGGTCATGGGGAACTAGAGCCTATTCCAGCTTACTTTGGGTGAAAGAAAGACTACACATTGGACTGTTTTCCAGTCAGTTCCAAGGCAAATGTAGAGACAGACAACCTTTTGCACTTTTATTCATACCATCACTGAGTGGGAACTTACCCCCACTACTTACACAGAAGTCAGACGAGTGAACCACTGACTGCACTATCAGTGACATGATGGTTTATTAACTGTGACAAAATATGTTCCTGAAAATATTTTCCTCTGGCAACTTCGCATCAGAACCACATATTGCCTCATGTTCTCAAGGAGCAGATTACATTTGAAGGAGGCTTCGAAATTCTGACATAGTTCCCAACCATCTAAATGGGATACAGCTAATGTTTATTTTAAGACACACCTTTATAAAGCAGACAGGTTATGTTAGCAGTTACCATTTATTCATTATCAAATCTTTTTTTTTGTTAGCTTCCCTGTTGATTTGTTTGAAAGACAGTGGGTGAAAAGCAAATAAATTACACCTAAACTCCCCTTGCGGTTCAGGTGGTTTTCACTGACAGCTGAGCCAAATTTAACCTTTAACCAAACCAAAACAATACATCAAAAAACATCACAAATATACTAAGATTGTGTTATGCGAAAACTGTGAAGAGGGAGGAAAGGAGTGAAAAAGTTGTTTACTTCACAGTGTTTACATTGCTGATCCCGACTCTGTCTTCCTGTTTTGTTTTATTTACCCATGCTTATTTATGTACTGGCTGTCCAGCTATGGGTTCTCGTTTGGCTAGGGTAACGTTGGTCGTGTGGGAACGCTGGTGTTTTCATCAGTGTGTGTGTCGTGTGTGTGGCCTACCACACACACACACACACACACACACACACACGCAGTGAGTGAGCGCACATATGCAAGCATGAACGTGTGCATTCTTGTTTTTTGGACCTCCATCTGCATGGTCGCTGTGGGTATATCTGTTTATGTGTGCACTGACCCCCAGCTCCATAACATGGAATTGCATTCCACTTCGTCGTTAAAGCTCTACCTCAGGGACCCGTGTGACCTAAGATATGCTCGGCCTTCCTCTCAGCTGCTTGGAGTTAGAATGAAGCGCACAGAGGGTGATTTCTTTCCTTTCGGAGCCAAAGGATAGTGTGGGAAGAAAAGCTAAACAGAGGGAAACATGCAGCACAGTGTGAACAACTCTTTGTTAGCTGGACTCACATGTAGGAGGGCACCAATATGGGTGCCGTGGCACTTGAGTGTGGAGTGAGAGATCATCAGGGTGAAATAAATCCAATTTGACTTGATTTGTCTGAAAATTATTATTTATTAATTACAAATGGGCGGTACAGTGGACCACTGGTCAGCACATCTGCCTCACAGTTCTGAGGACCAGGGTTCAAGTCACGGCCTCACCTGTGTGGAGTTTGCATGTTCTCCCCGTGCCAGCGTGGGTTTTCTCCGGGTACTCCGGTTTCCTCCCATATCCCAGAAACATGCATGGTAGGTTAATTGAAGACTCTAAATTGTCCGTAGGTGTGAGTGCGAATGGTTTTTTGTTTATATGTACCCTGCGATTGGCTGGCGACCAGTTCAGGGTGTACCCCGCCTCACGCCCGAAGATAGCTGTGATAGGCTCCAGCAAGCCTGCGACCCTTGTGGGGATAAAGCAGTGCAGAAAATGGATGGATGGATGGATAATTACAAACGTATCTTTGTTCTACTATGAATGCCAGCGATGTATCATGACAGGCAGAAAAATATAAATGCTCTTCCATGAGATGGCGGGAGCTGCAATGAACATATGTAACCACCCGTTGCCATTCATACAAAAGAATAAGTCATGGCTTCCTGTGATTAAATCAACTTTGTGTCCAATTAAACAGGCCCCAATTTTACACTAAGTCAGTTAGTGAGTGAACTGAGAAGAGATCATCATTATTTCAATAGTCATATTTTTTTTGTTGCCATTTTCGTTTGGTAATATACAGTGAGATTTTGCTAATGTAAATGGGTACCTCGGCTCAATAAAAGTTATGAACTACTGCTCGATGTCCCTGTACAAATCTTTCATCCGTAGGTGTTGGTTTTTTGCTTAGTCGTGGCCTTGAAGTCCTCCTGTGTTGTTCTGGGTACGTTTTTCTAAGGCAGTCTATGTTGACATGCTTATTAGATTCATGAATCAGGTTAACGTTTTTAAATTTCCAATCCTTCATTCAAAAATATGACTATTTCATAAATTAATTCAGTTGACTATGATTCTGTAACGTTGACAATCGGCAAAAATGTTGATGTTCTCCAAAGTAAAAGATATTTGCAAATGTCAAAGACAGTCTGCTTTTTCATTATAATAAATATAATTATTGTTTACTGCTTTATTATTATAATTAAATATAATTATAAAAATGTACTGTTGAGAGAACGAAATTGCTAGGATTTGGACAATATTAAGTTAAACAAGGTCTCTAAGCGATGATGAAAATCGATATCAATTAATTTGATAATCGATTAGTTGTTGATGAATCGATTAATCATTGCACCTCTGATGATCATTCATCCGTAACGAATGACATTTAGATTAGGGTGCAAGAACATATGAAACGTTTTGTAGGTGATTTTCCACAGACTGCAGATCTTAGTTTGTCTTCTTGGGATTTGCAACAACTATTGATCGCTAGAACATCGCTACATGTAAAAGTTCCCACTAGCCAAAGTAAGGCGGAGAGTTTACATTATTGTTGAGTTACTGCTTTATCTCAATAATCTCTGGTATTTGTAGTGCATTACATCTACCACGTCTGTGGTCTTTTATAGCTCGTGTCACAACTGTTCCTCCACGGTTGTTCTCTAAATCATGTCCATAATTCCGGCTCTTGTTGCAAGTTAAACCTCACTGTGGTTTGTGCACATCAGAGCTCGCCGTCTGATGATGGCAATGATGAAAGCCAGCAGGCGTCACAGCCAGCTCCGATTCTCATTGCTGATTTGGTGCAGCTTTCATCAGTGTGTTGTGATTGGGCTTCCCAAAGGAGTTGGAGGAATGGTGTGGCTATTAGCGAGCCATCAAAGCAAGTTCTGTGTTCTTATTAGGATGGTGACAGGGACTTATTACTTATAGCCAAATAGGAGTGGAATGTGATGTTTTTTTTTTTTTTTTACTTCTGTCCTTTAAGCTAAGTGAAAAGAAAAGCTTGGCTAGCTTGTTTTGTTTCACAGTTAAAACCTTTTCAGGTCCAACTGAGCTACAAAAATCGTGTTGACTGGACTAATATGAAACTCAAAAATCAATTACATGCAACACTTTGTTTCCTTTAACCAATGGATGATTTCGTGTCCACAAGCTCTGATGTGCACATCATCTGTCGATATGTGTAAAAACATGTTTGACACATCAATAACATGGCAGGGCCACTACCTCATCACCTAAACATCCCTTTTGAAGCATGCATAGAGAGGACAAACCAGCGCTGTATCCATTAGCTACGGTCCAGCTGGATTTGTCAGGTCAAAGAGCTTGTGAAGGGAAGGAGGAGGGAGAAAAAAAATAAATGGACAGAGAGGAAGACAACAGAGGGCTTAAGAGACGCTAATAGGAGTCATAATCCAAAGTGTCACCTGACGGGCCCACCTTTCTCAAAGAGAAAAGAGAAATTATTGGTGAGTTTAAGCCTGCTGGTCACTTTGCTGTTGAGTATGGCTCTGAAGCTACTTTAATGATATTGTTCTCATATGATTATATTTAGCATGTATGCTGCACTGGTTTAGTACGTCACAACATTGTTGTCGGTGAAGGACATTTGGAATCAAACCTTCCAGGCACTTCCACACCTTCCAAACACTTCAAGACCAGAATCCTCCTTTCAAGCCAGCTAGCTCTCGTCATGTGCTGCTGCTGTTGAATCTTGCGCAACATTCTCCTATTCATTTTCCCGCGGTCGCCGTCTGTCACGAACATCCGTGGAGCTCCATGTGCGGCAAACAGACGCCTCCTTCTGCGGAGATCATCGTCTCAGTAGAGACTGCTATGGGTATTTGCATCTGGGTTCCATGATCAACTGAAGGAAAAACACTATTGTACAAGAGCACATATGTGCAGAAACCTTGCGCAGTAAGTCAAAATGGCGTCAGCCATTAACAAAGGTTAAACATTGTGAAATATTTTTGAAAAGAAATGCAGCTTGGCAGCAGTTGCAGCTCTTGCCAGATAGTTTTGATATTTGTTCATATTCGAGTCCGAAAAGTCTCATTCGATGATCGCTTTCCACGGCCACTTCCCACTTCGAGTCACCACTAATTCGTGAACAGCCCTAGCTACCACTGAACTAACTTGTGACTGATGTCACCCACTAGGCCACGCCCCTTAATGGCACACATTAACACACGACTGTATAACAGTATGGGTATGTATATAACTGAGCTTAAAACACTTCACAAAACCAGTTTATATCTTTATTTGTCTTCTTAAAAATGTTTTTATATTTACTGTATAGTTTATAATATAGCGCTACCTTTCTTTTTAAAAAATGTAACCAAAAAAATGTTTTTTTTTTGTTGGGGGGCTGAAACTTATTCAAGGCATTTCAATTCATTTCAATGGAGAAAATTGATTTGATGTATGCAGAAATTGAGTTACGAGCTTGGTCACCGAATAAATGAAACTCCTAAGTCAAGGAACCACTGTACAGTACTTTGAAAAGGTTGACCAAAAACCTTGAAGGCTAGAGGAAGTGAGAGGGAGAGGAAACTTTTTTGTTTTTGTTTGGAACCAGTTTGTTGTCGGATGAAGGAAGTATTTGACGGAGAGAGGGCTATTGGGAAGTGCTGTGAAAAAGAAAAGTGAAGGGAGGGGAAGATGTCGGGAAAAAGGTTGGGCACATAAAGAGGTAGGAAAGAGTGATAAGACTGAAATTTTAAGACATGTGACCTCAAACTAAGATCCATAAAGGCATACAAAGAGAAGGGAATGGGTGGAGGTCTATTAGCAGGAAGTTTCTGCGTAAGCATTGGCTTGAGGAGATGGAATCTGGTATGGTGTTTTTGTTGTGGCTTAGCAGCCACCCTCTGCCTGCCCTTTAATGGGCACACATGGAGAACAACATTAGCTTTCTGGTTCTTTTGAAAAAACAAAACAAGGCAGTGCAAAGGGTGAATCAGCGGTGACACGGGTAAATCCCGACCCCCAATATAGCTTAATTCATGCTGCAGGGTATACACTGGATAGCTGTAGTCATAACAACTAGAAATTTGAAACACCTTGAACTGTATCCATGTGGCCTCCTTCCAGGCTCGGATGAAGGAGGGGAAATGCTTTCTCCTTGTAAGAAGCAGCGAGGATTGCTGCTGTTTCTAACTATTCCACACATTTTTGTTTATAATGGCTGGATTTGACTGTGACCAAAGATGAATGTGTGATTTTTCTATAGTTTTGTTTTTGTTTTGTTTAGTTTTTTTGTAAGGGATATGTCTCGAATGTCGGTTGGCTGAAGTGTGCGAAACGTGCCTAATTAAAGAGAAGGCAAAGACGACGACAGAAGGAACTCTCAGCAGGAGAGAAATTGGATGGCGGAACATGAAATGATTGAAAAATTGCATTAACAGAGCCCAGACAAAATAAACTTACTAAATGGGCTTCCCCAACA
Source organism: Phycodurus eques (assembly GCF_024500275.1). Taxonomy (NCBI): domain Eukaryota; kingdom Metazoa; phylum Chordata; class Actinopteri; order Syngnathiformes; family Syngnathidae; genus Phycodurus; species Phycodurus eques. The sequence continues at coordinate 16,899,054 of NC_084525.1, forward strand.
TCGTGGTCAAGATACGGTTTTAGAATCAAGATCAAGGTGTTGTGCCAAAGGTGCAATATGAGAAACTGGACCCATTTGTCAAAGGCCACACCTGCTACCGTTTGGCTGACTTCATTTGTGTTCGATATTATTGTAAGGTAAAAGAAAGCATTAAATAGTATTCTTTTAATAAGCTGATACTTGTGTAAATATGTTATGATTAGTAAATAAAAATCCATCCAGCCATTTTCCTTACCGCTTATCCTCACTAGGGTCACGGGCGTCCACATAAAAAAAAAAACCCAATCGCACTCACATTCACGCCCACGGGCAATTTAAAGTCTTCAATTAACCTACCATGCATGTTTTTGGGAAACCAGAGTGCCCGGAGAAAACCCACCTAGGCACGGGGAGAACATGCAAACTCCACACAGGCGGGGCCGGGATTTGAACCCCGGTCCCCAGAACTGTGAGGCAGATGACCTCACAGTGCTAACCGGTCGGTCACTGTGTCGGCGGAAATAAAAATGTTAAACAAAATCATAAGCAGTCATTAAAATTACTGCATTTTTTTTGTTTTTATTGTGTGCTCTCATTTTGGGCACCAACTGCTAACTCATGTTAGCCGTTCCTAGGTGGGACTCAGAAATGATTATCAGTGCAAATCCTCCTCTTGCTGCAAATCAGAATGTTGCAACCATGTGGACCACTGTTGGTCACTACAGGGGTGGGAAAAGTTGTTAAATATAGTGACAATGTCAAGCTGGCAACGCTGAAGACACAAGTAGTTGCTCTTGCTTGCTTGTACCACCCACCCACATGCACAACAAAATAAAAGCACAACTTTCAAATAAAAAGCACTGCTTATTTTATGCTTTATTTTTTTTAGGGGTGCACGTAACAATTTTGATCTGGTGCTTAAAGGAGCACCAGAGGTTGTTGCTTGGTACTCATTTTTTTTACGGACTCACCGACCTCTGTGGATGTGCAAAACATGCAGTCACTGCTAACCACTTGTGCACCATCCTGCCTTGATAGAATACATTTTGGCAAAACAATTGCAAAAAGACAGCTATGTTGGCTTTTTACAAAAAGAAAAAAACCAAAACAATTGCCTGTTAATGAGACTCAGGGGTTGAATGGAGGGAGCGCTGTTGGATGACAGAAGCAAGATGCTGGAGCATGCCACAATTTATGACAGAAAATGGCTTTCATATGCTGCTGCTGACTCATAAATAGATTTCAAGATTTTGTTGGACCGTTCGCATGCTTGTAAAAGAAATAGACCTTATCCAGTGAGAGAGACGAAAGAGAAGCAAGAGCCAAACCTAAAGTTGTATGGTCAGAATTTGGATTCAGGCAAGGAATTAGAAAAGCACCAAGGATATCACAACATGGAACAAGAACTGAGAAGAATTTCCCCGTGGACATGAAAAGCTATCAATTCTCTGACTGAGTCATGAACAGTCATTTGATAATTACACCCGGATCTGGTTCTGGATTTAGCTCGTTATCAGCCCCTCTGCCTTCCTGTTGATTCCTGTAGGTACCATACAAGTAACAACAAGTGACATGGCTTCATGCTTGTTTGCCCCCCCCCCCAGGTTCAGGGCCTGTGTGACTTCCTTTGTGTGCAGAAGTAGATATACACAAGCCCTTGCCCTTTTCCTGTCTCCAAATAAACAGTTCAAAAACAGCCGCATGATGAAGGAGCCGCCTCATTTTTTTTTTTTTTCCCTCGTGTGTTCCATCTGTTACATAAGCACGAGTGTGCCGCTGCCTTCTTCATTGGACAGCTGTTCCATTTTGTCACAGTTCATTGATGTGAAGGCTAACAACAGGCGAGAAAATCAAGTGTCACATCGTGTCAATGCTCCTTTATTTGCCTGTTTAGCCTTACATCACATTTTTAGAAAAATGAAGAATATGCTCTTTTTGTGCTTTCTTGTCACTGAGGCAATCATGTCTATCAATGAATTTGTATATCTTTTTTTAATTTCTTGCTACCTCAGGAAAACAACATTTTGTCTGTTGTTGCAGAGTTCAGTGAACCCCGGCCTGCTCATGGCTGACTATTAATTTATTTCTGTACAACCTATCCTCAGCTATTCGCTGAAAACCTCTCCTATTTGATGTTTTTGTGCGTTTTCTGTAGTGCAAGATGGCACCAAAGCCTTTGTTAATAGGAAATTAGTAATTGGTGTCAAGGAAGTATGCTGAAGTGATACATATTGACTGAGGGACTAAGATTTTTGTATGTTGAGGAGGAGCTAAGTTTAGCCTGTTGTGTCAGCGGATGTTACGGAGCGTCTTCCCCGAATGAGCAGGTTTTCGCAGTGGCTATTAAAAAGCCCAAGCATCTGTAAGCAATTTGTTCTTAAGGATAATGTTGTACGATGAGTTTGAAATCAAACGTTTTGGCATCATAACCTGTGCTATATTTACAGTTTAAACTATGAATAGAGGCAATTTTGAACATTTCCAGAGGGCATCAATTACTGGTGTTTTACAGTTTGTAATGTATTTACAACCCCAATTCCAATGAAGTTGGGACATTGTGTTAAACATAAATAAAAACATAATACAATGATTTGAAAATCATGTTCAACCTATATTTAATTGAATACACTACAAAGACAATATATTTAATGTTCAAACTGATAAACTGTATTGTTTTTAGCAAATAATCATTAACTTAGAATTTTATGGCTGCAACACATTTAAAAAAAGCTGGGACAGGGTCATGTTTGCCACTGTGTTACATCACCTTTTCTTTTAACAACATTCAATAAACATTTGGGAACTGAGGACACTAATTGCTGAAGCTTTGTAGGTGGAATTATTTCCTATTCTTGCTTGATGTACAGCTTCAGCTGTTCAACAGTCTGGGGTCTCCGTTGTCGTATTTTACCCTTCATAAATGCGCCACAGATTTTCGATGGGAGACAGGTCTGAACTGCAGGCAGGCCAGTCTCGTACCTGCACACTTTTACGACGAAGCCACGCTGTTGTAAAACGTACAGAATGTGGTTTGGCATTGTCTTGCTGAAATAAGCAGGGGTGTCCATGAAAAAGAGTTTGCTTGGATGGCAACATATGTTTCTCCAAAACCTGTATGTATCTTTCAGCATTAATGGTCCCTTCACAGATGTGCAAGTTACCCATGCCATTGGCGCTAACACCGCCCCATACCATCACAGATGCTGGCTTTTGAACTTTGCATCCATAACAGTCCGGATGTTTCTTTTCCTCTTTGGCCCGGAGGACACAACGTCTACAATTTCCAAAAACAATTTAAAATGTGGACTCGTCGGACAACAGAACACTTTTCCACTCCATCTTAGATGAGCTCCGGCCCAGAGAAGCTGGCAGCGTTTCTGGGTGTTGCTTTTGCTTTGCATAGTAGAATTTCAAGTTGCACTTACGGATGTTGCGCCGAACTGTATTTATTGACATCGGTTTTCTGAAGTGTTCCTGAGCGCATGTGGTGATATCCTTTACACATTGATTCAATGTTGGTTTTCGGCCTTGCCGCTTACATCCAGTGATTTCTCCAGATTCTTTGAACCTTTTGATGATATTATGGACCGTAGATGATGAAATCCCTAAATTCCTTGCAATTGTACATTGAGGAACATTGTCCTTAAACAGTTCGACTATTTAGGGTTAGGGATTTCACTTGTTCACAAAGAGGTGAACCTCGCCCCATCTTTGCTTATGAATGACAATTCAGGGAAGCTCCTTTTATACCCAATCATGGCACCCACCTGTTCCCAATTACCCTGTTCATCTGTGGGATGTTCCAAACAGGTGTTTGATGAGCATTCCTCTACTTTCTCAGTCTTTTTTGCCACCTGTCCCAGATTTTTGGAACGTGTTGCAGCAATTAAATTCTAAGTTAATGATTATTTGCTAAAAACTATCAAGTTTATCAGTTTGAACATTAAATATCTTGTCTTTGTAGGGTATTCAATTAAATATAGGTTGAACATGATTTGCAAATCATTGTATTCTGTTTTTATTTATGTTTGACACAACGTCCCAACTTCATTGGAATTGGGGTTGTAGTTGATCACTTCTAAAATCACTGTTTGTTACCAGTGCAAGCTACTTAATAATCCAAATGTTCTGAAGCAAAATGAATGTGTCTGTTATTCACATGTGGGTTTCCTTGTATGTTTTAGGTGACCACAGCATGTGTTCCAGCTCCCACCAATGACCTGGTAAGTCTCTCTGATGTGCACGTAGTTTCCTCAAAAGCGTTCTGTATGCAGAATGACTGGAACCCTCTTTGGAACTCTTTCATAGTTCCCAGCTACAAAGCAGTGTATGGTTTTAAAAAACCATTGAATGCTTTTCTTCCCCAAATTCCTTCTGGGAAGCCGATCCCTCGGTCGGCTCAGTTTGAGCTCTGTTCGTTTCTCGCGCTCTGCAGGATTCCTGACCTGAAGACAAATGTTGATGTTGGTGAAGGAAGTAGTACTGTTTATCCATTAGAGAGTCTGTTTATTTAATTAAATCTCCTCTCTTTCCTCTGCACCCCCTCCTTCTGGCTTCTTTGCACTTCCTCCTCTTCCTCACCCCTTTCTAAACATCACTTACCCCTTCTTATTCTTATCCCTGAAATGCTGTTCTTTCTTTTAAACCTTGTTCTCCTTTCAATTCTGTCCTTTTGCTGTCATCTTTCCTCGTTTGCTTACAGCAGCGCAGAGGGACAGCTCCATCGCAAAACGCCCAACACCTGGTGAGCGCCTTCATCTTCTCCTCTTGTCTACATCCTGCAGAAATGGGCCACAGGGCAAGGATAGCTCAAGTGGTACTGAAATCCCAGTTCACCCATCATTGTGTCAATGAATGAATGAATTAACATCGTAAAATACCCATAAATGCATTGAATGGCAAAACATTCACCTTTTCACTTTGACAATTCCTCTGTTTCTCCCATTATCTTGAATATCTTGGAAATGTCAGCTGTACACTCATACTGTATATATACATGCCACGAGAATGGCAAACAGTAAAGCACTGGCCTTTTTTAGGGAATATACATATATCTGCACCTAATTATAAACTTGCAGTTATTGTAATATAGTCATTAAGATTCATATTAAGAAACAATATCTATTGTAGTCATTTACAGGGCAAGGAACCAGTATTTGGGGGCTTAAATTTAACGCCAAATACATAAGTACATAAGGCAATAGAACTATGTGACTTAATCCAGCCACTCAGTGAGTTATGGCAAGAATAATCTTGAAGAAGTGTATAAGTAAATTTTAACATAATGTAAGAAAGGAAGGAAACATTTTACAGTATTATGTATGTTACTTAAAACAAATTTCCCCTAGCTAATTAACTTAAACCTCCCAGTGTTAAAATTGTCAGTTACAGTATTTCAATAGTTGCTCTATAAACAATTACAAAAAAAAAAAACAACAACAACAACAAAACTAATCAGAGTCTGAATCTTTTTGCTGATACAAAATTGAACACATTCTTTCTTCCGCACTGTGGCAAGTAGCATTTACTTAGTCTTGCTAATCAACAAAAACGTAGTCCCTGGATAAAAAAAAATGTTTTGGATAATAAAAAGTATTGTTGTTCTATTTTTTTCTTATAATTATGTGAATGCTAAGCAAGTGAAGCATTTACATTAATTTTAACAGAACATTACAGAATGACGGCGGTGCGGTGGTCGACTGGTTAGCACATCTGCCTCACAGTTTTAAGGACCCGGGTTCAAATCCGCCATCGGCTATGTGGAGTTTGCATGTTCTCCCTTTCCCTGCGTGGGTTTTCTCCGGGTACTCTGGTTTACTCCCACATCCCAAAAACATGCATGGTGGGTTAATTGAAAACTCGAAACTGCCTATAGGTGTGAATGTGAGTGTGAATGGTTGTATATTTATATGTGCCCCGCGACTGGCTGGCAACCAGTTCAGGGTGTATCTTGCCTCTCACCCGAAGATTGCTGGGATAGGCTCCAGCGCTCCCCCGACCCTTGTGAAGATAAGCGGTACGGAAAATGAATGAATGAATGAATGAATTATAGAATCACCATTTCATAACAGATGTGGACTCTCAAACTATCAAAGAACAAAATACTGTATGGAGCTAATTCATGAGTAAAACATACATTTTATTATCATTTTAATTATTATTATTGTTATAAAAAAATGTTTTCTCAGTCTAAACACCAACAATATTGTATTGATTATCTTAAGAACATAACAGGGGATCATGGACAGAATCCAATCACATTGCACTTATGTGATGTGTATACCACTCCCCCATAATGTCATTTTTTTTTTTTTTGCATTGTATAAGTGATTTGTTACGGTGACCATTATAGTCCTCCTTATATAGTCCTCAATTATTTTATTTTTTTACTTTTGAGCTTGACAATATTATCAATTGGCATTCACTTGCCATTTCTTAGGAAACGGCAGTCCTTTTTTTTTTTTTTTTTTTTTTTTTATTGTATGTTTTAATGGTATTCTCTCTACAGGGCTCCACCAAGTCTTTGACTTACACCAAGCAGAGAAACACCCTGCCAAGGTAAAGGTCATCTCATTCTCCCATTTATGACCCAGTCCAATAGTTATTTCCTCCAAAGAGAGGAATGTCAGTCTGGGCTTTCTTCTGTTTGTGTCTTACTGTACTTTAATTACTTTTCTCTCAAATTGTCACGGGTCCTTCATTGTAGAGGGTTTGATTTCAGCACATGTTTCTTTTCCTGGACATGTTCATGCTTCCACATACAACCGTCAATAACCTTTACCCCACGCAGGAGCTTCAGTGTGGACCGCGTGATGGAGCGAGTGATGGAGCGCCATTACGACTTTGACCTCACTTATATCACAGAGAGGATCATCTCCGTCTTCTTCCCGCCCAAGCTGGAAGAGCAGCGGTACCGCCTCAACCTGAAGGAGGTGGCCGCCATGCTCAAGTCCAAGCATCAAGACAAGTTTTTGGTGAGGAAACTGCTGATGACTGTTTGTTTCTTATAGCACATCGTATCATATTCATACTGGACACGACATTAGGGAGGGGTGTCCCGTTCTGATGTTTGAGATCGGAAATCCGGTCCGATATCAGCAAAAAAAAAACCTGGTATCGGATCTACTGGATTTTAAGTCATTTATTAACACGCCAGTTGAATTTCACTTTAAAACTCAACACACATAACATAACAATTACACCTATTAAATGTTCAAATACATCACAGACTTTGTTTCTTTCTTCGCTTGTGTTCACAAAAATCGCTAGCTCAAAGCTAACACACAATGAATGAAAAACACTATTGACGAGCTAACAAAGATTAGCATCGAACTCGCCGCACTTATATCTCTCAAGTTGATGAATATTGGTACACAAACGCTGCATGAATACATACAAACTGGGAATATAACAATACTCTCAGGCATATATTCTTCAAACTGTGAAAAATGAGTTTTATTAACCATAATCGATCCCAACTTCTTCTCTTTCTTTGTTACTGCGTATCTCATTGCGTGCACAACACTGCCACTCAGAGGTCAAGACGCAGTTAGATTATGTAACCCATTGGTTAATAATAAATGGGTCAATATCACTTGATCAAGACTTTTCTAACATTCCATACTACAAAATAAATATGTATGATTCTTGCTGAAATTGGATCGGACCGACATCGGCATCTGCCAAAACTCAAGGCTGCAATAGCGGGATCAGATCGGAAGTGAAAAAGTTGAATCGGGACATCCCTAACATTAGGTACTTTACCAATACAATGATATCCTGCTATACAAGAGCTGAATAATATATTATGACTGTAGTTTGGAATTTTGATTGGGCACTGCACTGCATCACACTGAAAGGTAGTTCTTTTTTTTTTTTTTTTTTTGCTCACCTTATTTTGATAGATTAGAGCGAAAATATTAAAAAAAAAAGCATCTCAGCGGTATTATACAGTGCATAGGGTTAAATTAGTATTGCACTGATCAAGAAATTTTTTTCTGTTCCAGCTCCTCAATCTTTCTGAAAGGCGCCACGACATGAGCCGACTAAATCCAAAGGTGGCATTCATTATTGGCTGCGTTTTTCCCAAACATTTCATTAAATCTCTTCCGATCACATGATTCTTTCCTCCGCCTGTGTCCATCATTAGGTTCACGACTTTGGCTGGCCCGACCTCCACGCCCCGCCGCTGGACAAGATATGCGCCATATGTAAAGCCATGGAGACGTGGTTGACATCTGACCCCCAACACGTGGTGGTCCTGCACTGCAAGGTCAGAGTTCATGGGTCCACAGTTTTTTTGTTTTTTTCAGACAGATGTAGGTATTTCCCAGGGTTGAAAACGCTCAGATGTAAGAAAATACAGTAGGAGAAAATCAATGGAGGCGCAAAACATTTCCAAATAATGAATAGGATCATCCTTCTGCATAGTTACATGGAAGTAAGGTTGATGTATTAAAAGCTGTAGCCAGGAAGTTGGACACAAACAAACACGTTTATGTTAAACCTGTGCATACCACCATGTAGAGATTGTAACATTTGAGTAGAGAAATGTTAACTTTCCCACTGCTTTGAAGACTAGCAGACAACAAGGGTGACCAAGCACTAAGCAGCTTGACTGGATGGTAATGGTTTTGGTCAGGGAGAATTTAAATCCTGAAACCAGACTACATCTGTGGTGTGCTGACGTTCCACAGCCACATGTATTCTGTCCCAGCTGTAATTCCCGCTAAAGACGAGAGTAAACACGTTCTTTGGGCAATGAAGAGCCCTTCACTGAGAGGCGCACTGCCCAAAAAGCTTTAATTTGTGAATGTCTCCTTCCTGCTATCTGGAGGGGTCACATTAGGAATTTGATGCTGGAATGTTCTTGGAATGCTTCTGGATGTTTGGAAGAAAACATCATGGCGTGAGAGCTTGATAATTTGAGCTCGTTCATTCTAGTATGTGTGTATGTGCAAATGTAAAAATGGTCAAATCTCTTACAATCCATATAAAAAAAAATATAAAATATATTATTAAATATATAAAAATGTTTTACATTGTCGCTGGTCTTCATCCTGCAGGGTAACAAAGGAAAAACAGGGGTGATCATTGCAGCCTACATGCACTATAGCAAGATCTCAGCAGGGTGAGTGTTTTAAACATCAAGCATCACGTTTGCTCTGTATTTGATTTAACCCAGTCAAATAATTACAAAAAGATAATTATTTTGTTGGCAGCAAGGTAGCCCAGTGTTTAGCATATCTGCCTCACTGTTCTGAAGTTCGAGGTTCGAATCTCATCCTCCATGTGTGGATTTTGCACGCTCTCCCTGTACTTAAATAGGTTTTCTCCGGGACTTCCTCCAACATCCCAAAAACGTACCTTAGGTTCATTGAAGACCTGAAATTGACCTTTGTGTAAATCTGAGTGTGAATACTTGTTGGTCTATGTGCCCTGCAATTGACTGGCAACCAGTCCGGGGTGTGCACCGCCTATTGCCCAAAGTCAGCTGGGATAGACTCCAGCTCACCTGTGACCCTAATGAGCGTAAGTGGTAACGAAAGAGAGTGGATGGATGGATTTAATTTGTTCAGATTTTGAATAGAAATGCAAATAATCTGTTTATCCCATCATAAAACCTTCATCAGCTGGACAGGTAATTTATTAATGAACATTTTAGCATTTATAACTGTCACACAAGGGTAAAAATAAGTTAATATTGAGACAACCCATAACTTGAATAATAAAAAACGATGGCGAAATTTATAGGTCATTTGCCTTACGCATGTAATTCCTTCCTCAATGTGCAGGAATATACTATATAATTTCAATTCTGACTTTCCTGAAAAAATGAATTAAGACTTGTGGATTTAGCACAGAAATACTGGAATTCTGTGGCCAGTGTCAGCTGTATCCTCTCCATGTCATTTCTGGCATGGAGCGAGTCTCGTGTGAGATCCATCGTGGAAATTTTCTGCTGAAAGCACGTGTGTGTGCGTATGTGTGTGTGTGTGTGTGAGAGTGATTGTGTGTGTTTGTGGTTGCATGTGCACTTGCATTTCTGAGCAGGGCGGACCAGGCTCTCAGTACTCTGGCCATGAGGAAGTTTTGTGAAGATAAGCTGTCCACTTCCCTCCAGCCATCCCAAAACAGGTAATCCAGGGTGAATCAGAGAGGAGTGTATATGTGTGTGTTTTTGGGGGTGGTGGGGGGGGCATGGCAAACAGGATGGGATGAAGGTGAAGGGGTTTGGGTGAGCCTACCTCTATTCTATTCTTTGTTCCGTGGCTCCCATTGTATGATTTAAAATATTATAATCGTTGATGATTTAAAATTTGATAATAGTTGACAAATTGTTTTCACTCTCCAACTCTCGATTCCCGTGAGCTCTTTCACTCATGCAAATATGTTTTACATCTCTCTCAGGTATATCTATTACTTTGGGGGTCTTCTGTCAGGAGCCATCAAGATGAACAGCAGCCCACTTTTCCTCCACCAAGTTCTAATCCCATCACTCCCCAACTTCCAAGGGGAAGGAGGTTTGTGTTTACTAGCATTGGTTAATTTAATTGACAATCCTGCGATAACTATGACAAGAGAGATTGTGAGCCCGGTTGAACGTCAGTGACCTATAGCCTCACATAGGGGGTTCTGGATGTCTTCACTATCACAGAAATGTCTTCCTTGAAGAAGTGTTATGGACCATGTGTCTCAATACTTTTGTCACCAAGTTAGCAACTAAACTATTTGGAGTCTGCTGAAAACAATGTGGCTCACGAGTTTGTCAGATCTATGCAGTCTGACAAAATGCACAATGGTAACACGTGGTGTGTGGGACTGATGCCTCTACAGGTCTCTGTGCTGAATCCTAGCAATGTGAACCATTTACACTGTCATAGTTGGTCACATTCAGCACGCCACCCTCACAATCACAAGTGTGTTTATCTTTAATATAATGATGGACTCCATCAGGATGGAAGGATGGCAGTCAGCACATTCCTCTGACTTTATGATGATCATAAGTACGCCTTCTGTCTAAATGTCTCTACAGGTTACTACCCCTTCCTGAAGATCTACCAGTCAATGCAGTTGGTCTACACTTCAGGCATATAGTGAGTCTCTTGGCAATAAATAATGTGTATGACTAGACTTATCTCATTATATTAAAATCTCTGTCTCCAACTGTATTCCTGCTGACTATTCTAGTCCTTCCACTGCTGTTCGATGCTAAAATCAATCAAACTCATTATTTTTGTTCTGTGATTATTTTGCGGCTGTGCCCCACCAGATTCAGTAGATGTTCTTTTTTTTTAGTACAAACCTTACATGTACAGTAATTTTTCCTTCTTCCAGTAACTGGCTAGGGGCATCAGGTGTCTATTATGGATAAGGCATTTATTTGTATACTATGAATATAGTAAAGTAAGTCTCGACCAGCAACCTGTGTCACCTCCTATTTTTACCCCCCGAGTACCACGCATCCTGAGGGTGATAAAATGAGACACCTATTTTATATGGGGTGTTTATTTATTCAATTCGACAATGCTGTGGTTGGCTTGGACACTGGGAGGGGCGCAAATTGAGTTGGGGAACATGCCTGTCCTTCATTAATTGTGTGGGGCTGTTTGTTTTTATTGTTATTTAATTGCACCCCCAATTTCTGTTTTACAACATTAGGCTCACCATTTTGTTCACATTAAAAAAACAGCCCCACTGCCTTTCAAGATCAATATAATGCAAAAAACAAAAAAACAAACAAACAAAAGCAGTCTGCCAGATTAGTCGCAAATCCATTGTTTTCTTTCCCCATATTGGGCCACAAAGTCTGTCTTGTACCTTTCTTTAGTCATGTGTTTTGCTCTATGTTTGGTCTATAGTGACCTTCAAGGAAGCGGGGGAAGGCGCCTATGCGTGACCATCGAACCAGCACTACTGCTTAAAGGTGACATCATGGTGAGTTCACACTGAAAGGAAATGACAGAGAAGCCCAGATCAGGTTAATATCGTGACAATATCCGAAACAAACATTTACAAAATAGGGTGGTCCACTGCCAATGTATATATAAAAAAAGTAGTCGGAATCCAAACAGACCATGCCAAACTTAATTGGTTCTTCCTAGAGTCATGCAATACTGTATTCCCACCTCAGAAGTCTTTGGTACGTTCTTTTGGCAGTAAATAAGTCACTCTAATTGTTCTACCCAAATGCCATTTTCAACAAGAAATTCTGTCTAACTAGCATTTCTCATTCTAGCCAAAATTTGAATATAATATGGTATAATAGCGAAATAATACAACTCCAATTCCAATGAAGTTGCGACGTTGTGTTAAACATAAATAAAAACAGAATACAATGATTTGCAAATCATGTTCAACCTATGTTTAATTGAATACACTACAAAGACAAGATATTTAATACTCAAACTTTATTGTTTTTAGCAAATAATCATTAACTTAGAATGTTATGGCTGCAACACGTTCCATAAAAGCTGGGACAGGGTCATGTTTACCACTGTGTTACATCACCTTTTCTTTTAACAACATTCGATAAACGTTTGGGAACTGAGGAGACTAATTGTAGAAGCTTTGTAGGTGGAATTCTTTCCCATTCTTGCTTGATGTACAGCTTCAGCTGTTCAACAGTCCGGGGTCTCCGTTGTCGTATTTTACGCTTCATAATGCGCCACACATTTTCAATGAGAGACAGGTCTGGACTGCAGGAAGGCCAGTCTAGTACCCGCACTCTTTTACTACGAAGCCACGCTGTTGTAACACGTGCAGAATGTGGTTTGGCATTGTCTTGCTGAAATAAGCAGGGGCATCCATGAAAAAGATGTTGCTTGGATGGCAGCATATGTTTCTCCAAAACCTGTATGTACCTTTCAGCATGAATGGTGCCTTCACAGATGTGTAAGTTACCCATGCCATTGGCGCTAACACAGCCCCATACCATCACAGATGCTGGCTTTTGAACTTTGCGTCCATAACAGTCCGGCTGGTTCTTTTCCTCTTTGGCCCGGAGAACACGACATTCACATCAATGTGTAAAGGATATCACCACATGAGCTCGGGAACACTTCAGAAAACCAATGTCGGTAAATACATTTCGGCGCTACATCCGTAAGTGCAACTTGAAACTCTACTATGCAAAGCAAAAGCAACACCCAGAAACGCTGCCGGCTTCTCTGGGTCTGAGCTCATCTAAGATGGACTGATGCAAAGCGGAAAAGTGTTCTGTGGTCCGACGAGTCCACATTTCAAATGTATTTTGGAAATTGTCCAAAGAGGAAAAGAACCATCCGGACTGTTATGTTATCCGGACGCAAAGTTCAAAAGCCAGCATCTGTGATGGTATGGGGCTGTGTTAGTGCCAATGGCATGGGTAACTTACACATCTGTGAAGGCACCATTAATGCTGAAAGGTACATACAGGTTTTGGAGAAACATATGCTGCCATCCAAGCAATGTCTTTTTCATGGATGCCCCTGCTTATTTCAGCAAGACAGTGCCAAACCAAATTCTGCATGTGTTACAACAGCGCGGCTTTGTAGTAAAAGAGTGCGGGTACGAGACTGGCCTGCCTGCAGTCCAGACCTGTCTCCCATTGAAAATGTGTGGCGCATTATGACGGGTAAAATATGACAACGGAGACCCCGGACTGTTGAACAGCTGAAGCTGTACATCAAGCAAGAATGGGAAATAATTCTACCTACAAAGCTTCAACAATTAGTGTCTTCAGTTCCCAAACGTTTATTGAATGTTGTTAAAAGAAAACGTGATGTAACACAGTGGTAAACATGACCCTGTCCCAGCTTTTCTGGAACGTGTTGCAGCCATAAAATTCTAAGTTAATGATTATTTGCTAAAAACAATAAAGTTGATCAGTTTGAACATTAAATATATTGTCTTTGTAGTGTATTCAATTAAATATAGGTTGAACATGATTTGCAAATCATTGTATTCGGTTTTTATTTATTTTTAACACAATGTCCCAGCACACACAATGTCCCAACACACACAATGTGTTCATTGGAATTGGGGTTGTATAATATACTGTCATAATGTAGCTGGAGACTAATACTGGTTAATGCATCACAGCATGTCATATCAATGCCCACATATCACACAAATATGCCCCCCATCACTTTTTTTTGCCTGTGACCTCATTGATATTGAAATTGATATTTCAGGTTTTGAAATTTTTATTTATGGATATTATATTCTTTTGGAAAAAAAGCTTCTCCACCTGACTTAATTCATTAAGTGTGCTGCAAAAAATAACCCTGAAAAGAAACAAAAGCAAATACCACCCCTGAGTTTTGTTGTGATCAAATCAGGCATAAAACAGATTTATGTGTGTGCTTTGTCTTTATTGGGGAAGTGTATAAGATTGCATTTTTTGACCATGACCAGGAGGCCTACTGTACTTTTATGCGTCTGCCTCACTCTATGCTGCTCCCTGCAGGTCAAATGTTACCACAGACGAGCCCACAGTGCTGACAGGGACAATGTGTTCAGGCTGCAGTTCCACACTTGCACCATCCATGGATTCCAGCTGTGGTTCGGTAAAGGAGAATTGGACGAGGCTTGTACAGGTATGTTTACAGTATATGAGATGGGCAAATTACTCAGAACTGATACAGCTTTTGTATTGGATTTGATTGTTTATTCGTGGTTAAATGATACAAATGCATATCCGTCCCCAGGGTTTAAAAAAAAATACATGGCTTCCTTTGCAAATATTTTAAATTGTGTTTTTATAGGACTGTATTATTTTAACATACATTTCTACCAGCATATGGTACAGTTTGGATTCATAATACATCTTAATCCCCATCGATCCATCCATCCTCTGTACTTCTTATCCAGTTCAGGGTCGCAGGGATATGGAGCCCATCCCAGCTGACATTGGGCAAAAGGCAGACCGCACCCTCCACTAGTCACCAGTCAGTCACAGGGTAGATATAGAGACAGATTACCATTCACAATCACATTTACACTGTCACTGAGTCACTGAAGTCAGACGAATGTACCACGACACCAACAGTGACTTTAGCCTCTGTAAATCTCTGTAATACAAATTAATCTTTTGGTACACTGAAAATACTGTGAGAGGATCCTTTATTCGTGTAATTAGTGTTTATTTTATACATCTACTGTATACATAGATCATTTTACACTTGAGACTATGTGAGTCCCAGGATGCACATGTCATGGAAATAGTGAGTCCCATCCCGGAAACAATTAGTCCTTTCAACTTATCATCACGGAATACAGATAGAGTAATCCTACGCTATATCATGGTTCTTGCTTCACGGTGCTGCTATATTGCAGATTTCTATCACAGGTGTTACTTTATTTTTTTATACTGTTTGTACAATATTTTTGTGGTATCCATTGATCTTTTTTTCTATCCGTACATTATGTGTTTAGGCCTGTCAGGATAGCACATTTTTTTAGGAAAATATATTTTCCACAGAACTATCACGACAAACAATAGTATCGTTGATGTTTTGTATGCCACTGATACAGCGGCTGAAGTAAGTATTTAATAGGTGTGTAACAGTGTGTAAAAATGTGAAATGACACAACGAAAAAGTATTGAACACATGAAGAAACAGAGGTGGGCATGGAAAAGGCTTGGAAAGCCAGACAACACCTAAAATCTATCAATAATCAAACAGCAATCCAGTCCTTTTTCAGTGGAAATAAATATCAGATGGTTCAGTCCTAATTGATGGCCTACAAAAAGGTCTCATTGCCAAGGTGTGTGTCAAGACATCTCATGATGGGTAAGAGCAGAGAGCTGTCTCAAGACTATCGAAAAGTAATTGTTGCGAAACATAACGATGGCATTGGTTATAGGCGCATATTTAAGCTTCTGAACGTTCCAGTGAGCACGGTTGGGGCCATAATACGTAAGCGGAAAGCCAATCATACCACCATAACTTTACCTCGATCAGGTTCTCCTCACAAGATTTCTGACAGAGGAGTGCAAAGAATAATCAGAATAGTTGTCCAAGAGCCAAGGACCACCTGCGGAGAGCTTCAAAAATACCTGGAATAAGCAGGTACTGTTGTCACAATGAAAACAGTGAGTAATATACTTCGCCACCATAGCCTGTATGCACGCTCACCACGCAAGACCCCATTGCTGAAAAAAAAAACATGTCCAAGCTCGTTTAAAGTTTGCTAAACAACATTTGGACAAGCCAGAATGCTGTGAGAATATAGTCTGGTCGGATGAGAGCGAAATTGAACTGTGTGGATCCCATAATGCACACCACATTTGGAGGAGAAATGGCACTGCACATCACCCTAAAAACACCATACCAACAGTCAAGTTCGGTGGTGGAAACACGACGGTGTGGGGCTGCTTTTCAGCAAATGGTACTGGTAAACTTCACATTATTGAAGGAAGGATGAATGGGCAAATGTACAGAGACATTCTTGACAAAAATCTGCTGCCATCTACGAGGATGATGAAAATGAAATGAGGGTGGACATTTCAGCAGGATAATGCTCGAAAACTTACTGCCAAGGAAACGCAATTGGAAAAAAAAATAAAGCTGCTAGACTGGCCCAGCCAATCACCTGACTTGAATCCAATCAAAATCTATGGAAAGAACTGAAACTCAAGATCCATCAAAGAAGCCCACGGACCCTTCAAGATTTGAAGACTGCTTGTGTGGAGGAATGGGCCAAAATCACACCAGAGCAATGCATGCGACTAGTTTCTCCATACAGGAGGCGTCTTGAACCTGTCATTGCGAACAAAGGCTTTTGTACAAAGTGTTAAGTAAATACTAGTTGGCGTGTTCAATACTATTTCCCTGTGTCATTTCACCTTATTACACACAACTTAATTTCTGATCTTATCAGAAAAAATATCATTATCTGATTTCTACTTTCTTTGTATGTATGGATTACTTGGGTTGTTCCCAACATCTAGTGAAATTTTCAGGTCAATAGCACCTTTGGAAATATATTTAATGAGTGATGTGTGAAATACTTATTTCAGCTGCAGTATAATGATATCAGATCATAATAATTAAAGTACATCCTTTTTAAGAACAATTCACTTTTAATTCTAATTCTAGGAATAAAGAATATTGACTTTGTAATGCAGAACAACAAATAAAATATCTTCGATAAACTAAAATAGACTCAGGCTCTGTTCACAAAAATTGCACTTCAACAAATTAAAATTTGGCACAGAGGTATAAACAGTCATTAATGGCTTAGGCAATATACTGCCAGTCAAGTTTCCAGTTGGTTAAGAAAAAGTGCCAAATAGCAACATTAATAACAACACAATTAGATCAAAGCAACCTGTTTTGATTCAATATGTGTACTAGTTTTAAAAGTCTCCAGCCTTTCTTTAAAAGCTGCTTTGTCAACATGTTTATTGCCTACATCTCTTACAATAGTAACGCTATACTGCATGTAATGTGAGCATACGTGCGCCATATTCACGTTTGTATTCGCATTGTTGGGCAAAGGGTTCCATAATTGCAAGCTTACGGGAAATGGGAAATGTCCCACCGTGTTTTTTAGTCCCAGCTGAAGAAATTGGGTGAAATGGATTTTGCCATTGAGGTTTTAAGTTGTGTTGTCTTTGTTGTGACTTCTTACAAATTCGACATACCAGCTCGTTGGTGTTAGCGTGATTCAGGAACGTTCATCTGGCTTGAATCCAAAATGTTCCCACATCGTTGTGGTGGCATTAGGCTCTGGGACTAACTCAATTCATGCCCCTGAATTTTCGGTAACTGCAGCTATCGGCTCACCATCAGAAAACTTAGCTTTGTGTACGCAACGCCTGCGTTTCAAACGCACACCTACGCGCACACACACGCACACAGCCAATCAGACAGAGGGTCCCCGCTCTTCACTATCTCTGTTGGTTTAGAAACCACGATGAAACCCATCTTGTGTCTGCTTTCAAGTCGTGGAAGTCTTTTTTTCTTCCTGAAATGACTGGGCACCTGTATGCATCCACTGTTTCTTTTTAAAATGTATTTATTTCTTTTTTTTTTTTCACCATTCAGAAATTAGGGCGCATATGCGACCAAATTAGTCCTGTTTCATCCCCCAAAAATTTCATATGCTGGATTTCCAGTGGCGGCACGGTGGGTGAGCTGGTTAGAGCGTCAGCCTCACAGTTCTGAGGACCGGGGTTCAATCCCCGGCCCCGTCTGTGTGGAGTTTGCATGTTCTCCCCGTGCCTGCGTAGATTTTCTCCGGGCACTCCGGTTTCCTTCCACATCCCAAAAACATGCATGGTAGGTTAATTGACGACTCTAAATTGCCCGTAGGTGTGAATGCGAGAGCGAATGGTTGTTTGTTTGTATGTGCCCTGGGATTGGCTGGCAACCAGTTCAGGGTGTACCCTGCCTCCTGCTCGATGATAGCTGGGATAGGCTCCAGCACGCCCGCGACCCTCGTGAGGAGAAGCAGCTCAGAAAATTGATGGATTTCCAGCATCATGCCAGAGTACTAAGACCTGCGTCCGAAAACGCAGATTGATCATACTTTATGAGTCCCGCTAATTTTTGTGTTGTCTCAGACACAGGACGCACATCAAACAAGATTCCTGTGTATATATATGTATATTTGTTTTATATTTGTTTATGGGTGCTTAAAAAGTGTTTAGCACATCCTCCTTACAATTCAGAGTTGTGGGTTCGAATCTGGGTCGCGACCTTGCTGTGTGGCGTTTGCATGTGCTTTCCGTGCTTGTGTGGGGTTTCCCTGGGTACTCTGGTTTCCTCCCACATTCCAAAAACACGCATGTTCGGTTAATTCAAGACTCCAAAGGAACCTTAGGTGTGATTGTGAATGTGTATGGCTGTCTGTATGTTCCATGGGAATGGCTGCCGAGCAATCCAGGCAGGGTGTAGCATGCCTCTAAAGTCACCTGGGATTGGCTCCCGCACACCTGTGATCCTAGTGAGGATTAGCGATGTAGAAGATGGATGGATGGATATTTGTTTCTGTTTCTAATTACATCATTTCCAGCCTGGATCTGTTTTTCATGGAACACAAAATGTGTGATACTGAGAAATTGTTTGGTAGTTTTGGAACCCAAGTCATTAAAGAAGCATCACAGATGTACTTAAGTGTTTTTATGTAACTGAGAACACCTCTGTGGAAGATATAGTCCATACTAGGGGAAACAATTGCATTATATGTCCATACAACAATGTTGACCAACATTGTTAGTCTCATGAGTAGATTAGATTTTCCACAAATTGCTATAACGTCCAGATGTGAATAAATAATCTTCATAGTCTTTAAGGCTCTACCTTAGTATTCATCCATGTATTTCCTTTGTTCCCCCAAGATGAACGTTTTCCATCCGATGCCACTGTGGAGTTTGTCTTTTCCACTGGACCTGAGAAGATCAAAGGTCGGTGCACTCTCGTTAACATGATAATCTTCAATTCATCTCTGACTCAGGATCAGACAAGACAAACTAAGGTTAAAGCCAAAGGATTGTTTTAAAAATATTAGTAAACCATTAGTTTTATGCCAAACATCGTCAAGCTCAGCTGACAAAAAAAAAAAACCAAAAATGCTTACCCCCCAAACCAGACCACATCAAAAGGTTTTCCAGTTCGTCTTCATGCTGAATTATTGTTTGTTGTCATTGTTGCCTGCTGTTCAGTTCAGCTCTCCATGGTAACATTTGGAATGATAAATTAGAACCTGGTTGATTTTTCTACTGCGGGGTGGGGATTGCTTCGTCAATAGATGTGTAAACAGTGGGACATTATGGCAATATAAATAGTTATAGACATTATGGCAGTGTAACCAAGGAACAACAATACAACAATGTAACAACAAGGACAGCAACCATTTGATATTGTTTTAATCAGTGGATGGCAGCCAGATAAGGATCACCTCTATTGGTTCATGACCAAAGAGTATTGATGTTGAATCACTTATTTTGGAAGTCTTCAGAACTTTTGAAAATGGAAATTAGGGAAGGACTTGATGTGATCCGAGCTCTTTGCTGGAATAGTTATCCACTGTCCATTTTCCAAATGTTACTTACTGCAGATGGCAAAATGTGTACTGACCCAGATTTTACATCGCTCTACAGGTCGTGAGTACCACAAAAATGACCCAGCTGTCACAGTTGATTACAACACTGCTGACCCTGTAGTTCGCTGGGATTCTTACGAGAACTTCAACCAGCGATACCAAGACAGTCTTGAAGGTAATATATCATTATGTTTTAGTACCAGTTTAAAGGGCTACTACTACTGAATGGTGAGAGATTATGCCAGTGTGCCGTATAATAGTGAAAGACATTCAAGTTTATAATTACTGTAAATTCATAGTATGTTAAGATCAATCAATCAACCAAGGTTCTGAGAAGACCAACTTTCAGTTCTTAGAAGACTGATTTTCAGTTCTTTTTGAACAACTACCTGTTCTCTAACAAAGAGCCAATATCCCTGAGTTTTTGTAAGTAGTGTATATATTAAACAAGTGCTGTGTTTTTGCCACAGATATTGCCCACACAAGAGGTCCTCTTGATGGCAGTCTCTATGCGCAGATAAAGAAGCGCCGGGGCCCATGTTCTGGTTCTCTTTCTTCAACCAATGGTAGCAGCCCTGGAGCAGATGATGGACCCGACCAATTCCCCCCTCACCGCTCTGACTCTGCCCTTTCAGCAAATTCTAGCCCTTTTAACCAATCATCTATCCATCCTGACCACCATGAGGAGCCATTACGTCCACCACCTCCAACAAGGCAAGAACGAGAGGAACTTGAGCGTCTTCTTGGAGGCATAGAGGGAGGCAGGGATGCAGAACGAGAGACGGCCATTTTGGATGATGGCGATTCGTCTCCTTCGGAACGGACAGGGACGCTGAGGCTAAGCCGGTCCTGTTCCTGCCGAGATGGATACCGGTCTCAGCGCTGTGCAGAACCTGGATGCGACCGCACCCTCCTAATGCCAAATGGTTACTGCCTTGATCGAGCACCTGGTACCAATGGGCACCACGGGGCGACTCCTTCTCCAATCCCCAATTCAGCTGCTCCCCCCTCGCACATGGACCTGTGCCAGCACTATAGTTCAAACCCCCACCAGTCTCTCCCACCACCAGACCTCGTGTGGGATCGCCAGAGCAACCAGCAACACATCCTGCACCGCTCCTGTTTGGAAGCTACCTCCTCACGTCATCTCTGCCCCTACCCTTCGCTTGACCCCCACAGCAATCCTCATCACTATCCTCTGTCTGCACCAGCTCACCTCTGCTGCCGAGAGGATGACTACAGTCCCTACCATTTTCCTCCTCTGCCTCACAGCCACCACCATCCCCACCCTCACCACCAGAAGTCCTCCGCCAGCCCACCCTACCAAGAAGTAATACTAATGGATGGTTTGCCGACCTCTGGCTGCTCTTGCAGGGATTGCGGCATCCGGAGAGAAGAAGCAGCAGCACCCTATCACAGCCTGAGGCTTGATCGGGGCAACGGCTTTCACTGGGACAGAGAGGCAGAGCTTCAACAGAGGGAGGTGGGGCTACGAAGAACCAGGGAGGCAGAGTTAGCCCGAGGGGCCTCGGACAGGCACTGGGAGAAGCGTGGCCGAGAGTTTTCCCTCCCCTGGAAGCGAGACAGAGAGGCGGAGCTCCAGTGGGAGAGGGAGAGAGAAGCAGAATATTGGCACAAGAGGGACACCATGGCCTCCTATGGGCCACAGGGTCACAATCTTCCCTCCTTCAACTTCGACCCCTTGCCTCCATGTCACGCTGCCTTTCCAGAAGCATCGCGGTCCCACGTTCATTCGCATCTTGACCTCAAGTATAGCAGCAGTAGCAGTGGCTACCAAACACCCCGGCAGGTGTGCCCGTGCTCGCCTTACCAGCCGTCACCGTCTGAGAGCAGGGGCTATGCCTCAGGCTACCAGTCTGAGTCCACTTCGCCATTGCCACCTGCGTCCTCCATGGTGGGGCCCTGCAGCCATAGCAATGGGTCAGCTGAGCATAATCACAGCCACCACTGTCACCATCCAGACATGCAACAATCATACCGCTCTGACTCACGCACTGGTGAGACATGGACAGCATGCTATTCATTCACATTCATGTCTTTTATTGCCGTTTTATTTATCCCAACTGATGAATTTTCAATTATTAACGCCATTTTGCAGATGGTCTTTGTAACTCTGGTGAAACTGTGGGCTGGAGGGACCACATCACCAATGGTTCTTTTAAAAGGGCCCAAAGAGAGGGCCATGGTGCGTGCTCTACTCCATCAGACATGTCTGGACCATCCACTCCTGTCCATACCAGCAGTCCTCTACGTACGCAGGAAAGGTATTCCCCTGATTTAATAGAGATTCTGTGATAACAAAACCCAAGTTTGTGTAAGGTTGCAGACATGTTGGTCTTTATATTATAGCAACAAGCTCTCTAATCAACTTATTGCAATCATGCTGTTATTATAACTATATTACTCACATTTCATCACAACTACTTCACATCTACGCTTCTAACTTTGTGGGGACAGTTTGGGGAAGCCCCTTCTCGCCAATCCTCATGATTGCGGGATTTTCCATGTTTAATTTAAATAGCTTCCAAATGTGCAGTCTGGATTCGATCCAAATGAAAGTTAATCCCACATAACAGCTTCCTGAGTCCTGACCCTGCCCGGCAGATTCTTTTTTCTCAATATTGGTATGGGTTACCACCAGAATATAATTCTAGTATCCCTTGTTAAATCACTCTTAACGATTCAATAGTTGTATATAGACAAATACTATAAATAGACAATAGCTTGACAATGAAAATATCCTCAATGGATTTGGAACATATTCCTCAGTTCATCCTAGATTGCAATTCGTTTTTATTAGGGCATTTTACACAGTTGTATGATTCCAACTTTGCGGGAAGAGTTTGGGGAAGGCCCTTCTCTGTCCAGCACAATGGTTCCACAGTGGACTAAGAAAGGTCCATGAAGGCATGCTTGCGTGAGTTTGACGTCAAAGAACTCGAGAGCACTGAACCACAAACTACTGTGATTTCTGTTCTTCTGCATGAATGGACAAAGAAAGTCATTTCGAAGGTCTTTGAGCAGATGATGTTATAAATGCAACTGAAACTTTCAGGTTTGTCCATTGTCACCTCCTGTAGGTGTAATGACAAGTGTCCTAATACATATAGTTAATCTTTAGTAGTCCCCGGTTTGTAACTAAGCAATGTGGAATGTGACCACGACATTTGTTCTTGGATTTTGCAGTGTATTTTGATTTAGAAAAAAAATTCAGGATAAAAAAATAAGCCGGAAGCGACGCCTGAGTCGCTTCCGGTTTAGCGTGATTTTACGTTTAATGTCATAATCACTATTTTTGTCTCCGAAAGGGGGCACCACGTCTCTTTTTTAGATGTGTAAAATTTAGAAAAAAGGGACGAAAAATCTCGATCAGTCTCATAATCTAGAAGGCTATGAAATACGAGTCCTCGATTACAGAGGTTTATGATTAACTCAAAACACAACAAGAAGTAGAATATTTATAGTATATATAGTAGAAAATTTAATTATATCTAAAAGGAAATCTCCAGGGAAACACTACAGAGGGTTTTAACTACAGAACAAAGGACAGACAAAAAGAAAGAAAGAAAAATAGGCGTACGAAAATACAATATCGTGTGTTGCTGGGCTAAAAATGAAAATGTGAGTGTGAAATGAGTGGGTCATAGCGAGAGAGAGCAAAGTTGGGATTTGTGTGAAGCTGGCATTTTCCCCAAAATTATTTTGTACATTCTGGCAACGATTGTTGTGCTACTTACGACCATAGATCAGCTGGTCTTTGGGGATGGTCTTTCTCCGCGCGTCTCAAGAGAACGGAGGCAGGTTTGCTTGAAGAAAAAGGATGCACAAAAATAAACAAAAACAGACGGGAGAAGAAAAACACTTCAAGCCTAAATAATGTCAGGGGAAATAAACCACTGTAGATGTAAGTTTAATATTCAAACTTTCAGCTACTCAGTGGTTCCCAACTGGTTTTGCCTCAGGAGCCAAAATTTAACTTAGTCATTAAGTCGCAACCGACATTTTTAACCTTCTTTAGCAACTCAAATTTATTTCACACAAAAAAATAGCCCAGTAATACAAAAGCCTTTATGCACAGTTGAAAACATGAAAACAGTTGATATACATGAAACATGAACAAACATGACAAATATGAAATAAAAAGGCACACTTTTTATGAATAAAAAGGCAGACTTCTTTTTTGTAGTTGAAAAAGGCAGAGATTTTGAATCAAATAATACAAATAAAATAAAACAGACAAAATACTTAAATAAAAAGGCACAATTCACTTTAATTACAGGTAGGCTATACCTATTTTTAACAAGCTAAATTGGTGATACTGGTGAAAGGTCAGAAATCAAACTCTGAAATATAAAGGTCGAATTAACTTGAATTACAGTATTTTTTTTTTAAACAAGTTAAACTCATTAACAGCACTTTTGTGATGCCCTCACCTCCTTAAGTTTTCTTTGAAAGCACTCCACCAGTTTGTCTTAAGTGTTTTTAGCTAGCCCCTGAAAACCCCTGGATCTCAGTTTATCAAGGTTTAATTCTCTGGGCGTGGATTTAGCCCTTCCCTGGGCGCACCCGCCAGATGGCCGTTCCTCTTGACCATATTTGGAATCACACCCGCCTGCTGGCGCCTCACCTTCTAACTACGCTCACACCCGGTTCCCTCATCTTATAAGATGCAAAACAATCCTCTTTGCAGACCGGGACGCCTGTTGTGAACCCAAGACATGTTACTATCTGGGCGGAGAATGAAAACCCTAATAAACATACAAATGGTTGAAGGAAGTACTTTGATGTAGAACTTCAAAGAAAAGATGGTTGGCTTGAATACAGATCTCCAAACATTTGGCCCTTGCAAAGGAACTCTGATTGTGGTACTATTAAAATATACTACAATAGCAAAACGATCTCCTATCTGAACACAAAAGTGTTTTTAAACAGTGACTCCTTAGGACATCACCGTAAAACTTACTTTAGAATGACGTTGTAGATTGGCTGTGGGGCAAATCATCTTCTTCTGTGGCGATTCTTCTTCTTTTCCAAATAAATGTGGATTACGACTCTTTGTCAGCTACTGTACAGGAGGGACTTAGCAGTCAAAAGGCGTCACTGATTTCAAAATGCAAACTGCTCCTTTCGACAGGACGTGCGGTGCCGTGATATGTCAATCATCTGGGGTGGGGGGTGCACCTGGGACGTTCAATCAGATTTCAGGGGGGTCCAGTGCTTCACCAGCCTCCCCTCTGGCTCCGCCCCTGACTGTTAATTAGTTTAGGGTCCAGCATACATCAGTTGTCCTTTGGCTTCTGTCTTGCACAGCGGGGCGACTTGGAAGAGTACAGTTTATCAGGTTGTTGGTGGGATGGGGTTGCTATGACCACCAGGCCATAGTCACCACAATTTAGAATGGTATGTAAAAGATTGTGTTGCTATAATGTATTGGTGGTCCAATACTTTTGTCCCTATAGTGTAGTAGTACAATACAACTATTGATGTAAGACAAATGTTTAAAAGAATGTCCAACATTAATATTTATGTACATCCACTTTAGTTCCAGTCCAGGGAGAGAGTATGAGATCCGGAAAAGAGTCATCAGCAGTGACCATGAGGAATTACAGCCCCAGAATGGGCACTACTCTTCTGGTAACATTATCCAGGAGTCCACGGAAATTCCAAGAAGCAGCACGGACTTGTCAGCCTCACCAATGAAAAGCCAACCATCGAACGTAACCTCACCCACTCAAATAGACTCCCACAACCACTCCACTTCACCAACGGTCCCGTCCCCAACAACTAACACTCCACAGCAGCACTGTAACCATGAGGCACCATCATCAACACACAGCACTTGTTTGGACTCTGTGACGGCAACCGCATCAAGCCAGGGACATGTCTACCCTCCTTCATCGACTCTCCATACCACACCTGCACCGGCCCACCACCCCCTACATCCCACTTTTGAGACTCGCCACCCTTCTGAAGCCGCCGCAGTGCCTTCTTCTTCAACTCAGGCAGTGTGTCACCCTCTGAGCAAGACCCAGGGCACCAGCTCGGTGACAAGTCCCTCACCACAGGTTAATGGATGTTCTTCTCCAACCAGGGGTTCCCTCCCAGAAGCCCACAAACCTACCAGCAGCCCCAAATCTACAAGTTCCCCCACAACTCCAACCCTTGCACCATCGTCCATCCAGGCAGAGTCCAACAGCATGGATGGATCCCCTATTTCAGATAGCCCCGTTCCTGGTTTTGCCACTCTGGGTAGGAAGCTGATGATGAGTGGCTCTGACCTCCATCAGCACAATCACATTCCTGTCCAGCACGGACACCCTCAACACTCCTACCTGGCGATGGAGCACAATCCAGCTATAGACACCAATAAGAGGCACTGCTACTCTGCTCACCCCCCACAGCTTCAACAAATATCTGTCTCCAACTACTCCACCATCTCCATCCCACTGCCTCACCCACAGCCGCCTCTACCAGAGAAGCACCACACTCAACCGGGCTCACCCAGTGATGAAGCAGAGGCTCTGAAATCAAATGTGAGCCACTCCAGCAACACTCAGCATCAGCACCATGTCACCTTCTCACCCACCGTGGGGGAAATTGCACCCTGTGAGAACCAAAATGATGTTGTGGAGCCTGAGGAGCCTGAGAATGGAAACAGAGTCAGTGTGAAGTTTGTTCAGGACAGTTCAAGGTTCTGGTACAAGCCAGGTATCTCCAGAGAGCAAGGTAAGTTTGAAAAGGGGACATTCTATATTATACAGTGGCCCCTCTATGGTCCAACACATTCCATTCCAGGAAGCTGGTCAAACAAATACACTAAATTTTTCTCAAAAAAATAATAAAAGTAGGGAACTGTCACCAAACATAAAACCTTTATTTATTATACAGTTCATGTTTTAAAGAAGAAATACATACAGTCAAAATACAATGAGAATGAGCCATTACAGTACAGCACAGTTAACATCCATGAATGGCAATCCACTTGAAATTACTTGGTCTTGGGGGTTACAGTTGGGTAGCAGTTCTGTCTGAGGCAAATAATCACTATTCACTCTGCCCCTACTCTATAGGGCCAGTGGGCTTTGGTTACGATGTTTGTGGTGAAATTGGTGTCTTATTGCTTTAAATTTGAGTCCACTTACTTAACTTTTAGTGTATATTATTTTTCTTCTCTGCTCACATTCTTCTCTTACCACCCGTTGTTGCAGCAACTCCTTCTTTATTTATATTCACAAGTTGCAAAAAAAGGTAAAAAAAAAAAAAGCCAAAGAAAAATCAAAGTGCATTAGTCCTGTGACGTTCACTGAAATAAGCTCTCTTGAGGTACGCTCATGCACAGATATGAAGACTAGATACGGCAGTGTGGTATTGCAGCGACGTGCTTATGTTGCGGCCACATTGACGGTGGCAACGTTCCCATCAAAGACGATGCATGAACATTGAAAATAAGACGTAACTTGCCTATTTCTTTACAGAGTTTCATGAGGTTTACTTCTTAGTCAATGCCAAAGCGTGTGCCATCAATACAGAAACCCGAACAATATTTTTACCTGTTAAAGGTTATTCCCAGTTCCTTTGCTGTGATTGTACGGTGTTGTGTGCAAGCATATGCCACACAATGTGCCAGCATCCTTGTTCTTTTGGTTTTCTTGTCGTGGTGACGAGATTGCCCTTACTAGCTTAGCCTCGCCGTTGGCACGCAGCTCAAAAGGGGAGTCATATCTACATATACATATGTATGTGCTCGTCCCCCTTAAAAGGCTTTTTTTTTTCATTTACAAGTTCCACTGTCACTTTGTTTCTAACTTTAGGAGAATTTCTGAAATACACTAAATCTCTATGCCATAACACATTGACTCACTATATCAAAATGCTAATATTCTGGTTTTGTTTGATCGTAGCAATCGTCGCTTTGAAGGAGAGAGAGCCTGGCACCTTCCTGATCAGGGATAGTAATTCCTTCCAAGGGGCTTATGGCCTGGCACTGAAGGTGGCCACACCACCTCCTAACGTCAACCAGCACAGCAGCAAAGGTAGATAAATTAATAAATAAACACACACACACGATCATTGTTATGGGTTTTTAAAGTATACTTACTTACTGGAATGCCCTCACATACGGCAAAGGAGGGCTACAGTCGCAAAGCCATGTATTGAACACAGAGAGAACAGTAAAATACACAGCAGCTGCTGTTGACCACAACTTTTGCCTAGACACTAGGGCTCGGACTCGCCCTCTAAATCCATCCATCTATCCATTTTCCATACCACTTATCCTCACTAGGGTTGCGAGCGTACTGGCACCTATCTCAGCTGAGATTCATTACTCATGTTGACAGGAATGAATGACTTCTGAATCAAAATCAAACCGTTATTCCTTGAACTATTATGAAATAAAGAGTTGTCATAATCTAACTAATGAAAAATCCAATTTTATTATTTCAAAACTATCTACTGAATCAGAAATGGAGTATGCTGGCGTGTTTTGGCTGCAGCTTCTCCCTCTGGAAAATTATTTCTTTTTAGTTAAAAATGGCTTACATTAACCATGATCCCTTGGCGTACCATGGCTAAAGGTAGAACCCGGATTGGTTTTGCGCCGTAAAAGTGCTGTAAAATGCGTAAATATGTACACGCTGGGTGGCAAAAGCTGCCTCCTTTCAAGATAACTAGCTAGCTAGCCAGATAGCTCTCATCATCTGACACGCTGTGTTGGATCTTGCACAACTTCCTTCTGTTCATTCTGCTGCGGTCGCCGTCTGCCATGAACATCAGTGCAGCTTCTCTGGCACGGCTATAGGACGCCTCCTTCCGAGGAGATCATCATCTTGGTGGAGCTCTACTGTTTGCACCTATAATCAATGCTCAACTGTAAGAACGAACCACCGTACAACTGCACACATGCTGAAACTATGCACAGTATGTCAAAATGGCATCAGCCATAAAGAAAGGCTAAAAATCATAAAATATCAATTTTTTTTAAAGTGACTGCTGCGTAGCAGCAGTTGCAGCTCTTGGCAGAATAAAGTAGGCTGAGTAGGTATGATATTTTAAGATTGGTTCTGATTCGAGTCAGAAAATTCAGATTCGATGATCGTTTTTCCACGGCCACTTGAATTCCAATTCGAGTCACTACCCATTTGTGGACAGCCCTACTAGATGCTCACATGCAACCATAACCTCCCTCCAGGCCACCACATCACCCCACCAGGGCCTACCTCTTAAAGGCACATACGTATGTATGTTCCATATATTTTATGGCTACAATTTCTTTTTTGTCTAAATGTTTTCAATGTATTTAAACCAAGTGTTTTAATCATTTTAAATGTGTTTAAAGCCTGTGGGGGGGAGAGTAAAACTGTATACAAACTTTTTTATAAGGTCTCTCTACGTATGTTGTGGATTTTCCCGCGATGAATAAATAGATAATAACCATATTGTTAAATCCACACTCAACAAAATCTCTCCTTTAGATTGTGTAAGTGTACCTAATATTGTGGCCATGGCATGCATTAGCGTTGATAATGACTGCATGTTAACAACCTTTCTGCCCTGTGACAGCAGGTGACCCTCTGGAACATTTGGTGAGGCACTTCCTCATAGAAACAGGCCCTCGAGGAGTCAAGATTAAAGGCTGTCAGAATGAGCCCTATTTTGGTAGGCCTTTCACCATGTCTCTCAATGGAAAAAAACACAAGACTAAGGGATGAGTGAACATTAGTTCTGTTTTTATGTGCATTCGTAGGGAGTCTGTCTGCATTAGTCTATCAGCACTCCATCACACCCATCTCTTTGCCCTGTGCTCTGAAGATTCTTGAAAAAGGTCAGAATTCCTTTATTTTGAATGCATTAATCACATCTATTGTTTGTGCAGTATATGTGACATAATTAAAATGCATGAATTAAAATTAAAATGCTTTAAATGTTTATATATGGGCCATTTTCATATGATTTGATCAATAACGGTGAAGACATGCCCCCCTGAATTTCCTTTAGAAAATCAATTACTTTACTGGTATGAGTATTTGAATTATTTGCAGTTGTTATCCATCAAAAGGTCAGAATTGTTTCTAAGAAAACCCTTATTCTGAAGTAATATTTTTCAAACATTTGTTGCCAAAATGTCTTTACCGTTAGGTGTCCGAAATGAAATTTAATTCATTAAATCTTTTGATCTACAGTGTAGGATATTTCTCCTATTTCTTAACGTGACTTTTACAGGAAAACTAACACAAATGCATCTGAGGCCTGGTACACGCATAAAGTACACAAGACGGACAAAAGATCGAAAATACCTGCAACTGTTAAGACTGGTGTGTGAAGGACCCGCATGCAGAAGCTGGAGGCAATGTGGCAGATGCAATGATAAATTGATTTTACAGGGGTGGGTGTGGGGTAGTTGGGGGGGACATTGCAGTACGGACATTGCAGTGATCCAGGGGTGCAAAGTTCTGTGTGGTGAATGGACTCCGTTGCTGTTTTCCAATTCAACAGGTGCAGAGTACAAGGCAGGTAGACAAACAAGGAGTGCTCGTGCAATAGTCTGGGGGAAAGGTAAACCGGCAGAATCAAAAATATGAAAGTTACTAGGCTGTGTCCATGCTCCATTCGTCCAACCAATCCTTCACAAGTACACACACACACACACACACACACACACACACACACACACACACACACACACACACACGCACACACACACACACACACAGACAGACACAGATGAACCTTCCCAGGAGTGGCCAGTCTACAAAGATTACAAGAGAACAGCAATGACTCAAAGCCACAAAGGAACACATCTCAATAACTGCAGGCCTCCCTTGTTTCAGTTAAGGTCAGTGTTAAGGAAGCAACTGGGCAAAAATGGCATATGTTGCAGAGTTCCAAGGCAAAAACTGCTGCTGACCAAAAAGAACAAAGGCTTGTCTTACTTTTGCAAAAAAAAAACATCTGAATGAGTCTTTTTGGATGAATATTATATGGACTAACGAGATGAATGTTGAGCTTTTTGGAAGTTGTGTGTCTCGTTACATCTGGCGTAAATGTGGCACAGCATTTCAGAAAATGAACATTATCATCATCATCAGTCAAAAATGGTGGTGGTAGTGTGATGGTCTTGGGCTGCTTTGCTCCTTAAGGACCTGGACAACTTGCTGTGATTGATGGCACCATGAATTCTGCTCTTTAACGGAAAATCCTGAAGGAGAATGTTCAGCCACCAGTTTGTGACTTCAAGCTGAAGCGCACTTGAGTTCTGCAGCAGGATAACAATCCAAAACAAACCAGCAAGTCAACTTTTGAATGGCTTAAGCGAACAAAGTGAAGTTTTGGCGTGGCCGAGTCAAAGTCCAGACTTGAAATGCAGTGGCATGACCTTAAAAATGCCGTTCATGCTAAAAAACCCTCCATTTTTGCAGAATTCAAACAATTTTGCAAGGAAGAGTGGGCTAAAATATCTCTACAGAGAAAAAAGAAAGACTCATTGTCAGTTGTCAAAACAATTGATTTCAGTTGTTGCTGCTGAGGATGGCCCAACAAGTTATTAATAAATGAAATCACCATTTAAAAAACAGCATTTTAAGTTCACTTGGGTTATAGTTGTCTGATGTTTGCATTTGTTTGATGATTTCAAAACATTAAACTGGGGAAACTATGCAAAAATATAAGAATTTGGAAGGGGGCCAATACTTTTTCACGGCACTGTACAAGTGTCATTATGTTACCAAATGTTATGAAAATGACCCATATTATTTAATTTGTGTTGAGTAATTGTGTCCTGTGTGTTGTCAGATCTGATAGCGGATGTGCCTGAGGTTCAACCTGTGAATAACATCAGCACTGCTGCTGACTTGCTCAAACAAGGAGCAGGTGAGTTTACTGACATCTGCATTATATGGACTCAAGTATTATGGCACATGGCCATTACACCTACAGGAAGTGAAATATGGGCAGGCTATTGTATATGTATTAATTAATATTAATCATATCTGCGAAGTTTACTTTGTTCTGTGACCAAGCTCATTACTCAGTTTACTTGTACAGTGAACCCTGGAGACTCGTGGTTCAGTACCTGCAGATTCACCCACTCATGGATTTATTTATTTATTTTTCTCCCTTAATTTTTTTCATTTCTCTTTTTTGGGGGATAACCAAACTGGAAAATGCTTATTTGCGGTTTATTCCGGCTTATTCAAGATTTTTTGTATTTAAAAAAAAAAGAAAGGAAAAAAACAAAGATCATGGAGAAGGGGCTGCTGAGTTTTTGACCAGGGTGTTCAACAGAATTCCAGTGGATGAGAAGATGCCTGAGGTTTGGAGAAAGAATGCCGGTGCCCATTTATAAGAATAAAGGGAGTTTGTGCAGAGCTGCAGGAACTATAGAGGAATAAAGTTGATGAGCCACACAATGAAGTTATGGGAAAGCGTAGTGGAGGCTTGATTCAGGACAGAAGTGAGTATTTGTGAGAAAGAGTATGGTTTCATGCCTAGAAAGAGTACCACAGATGCTTTATTTGCCTTGAGGGGGTTAATGGAAAAGTATAGCATCTGACAGAGATGAACTGCTGTACAGCATGCAGAGGTCTGGAGTGTCAGAGAAGTATGTTAGAACATTACAGGACATGTATGACGGCAGCAGAACAGTGGTGAGGTGTGCTGTAGGTATGACAGAAAACTTTAAGGTGGAAGTGGGACTGGATCAGAGATCAGCCCTGAGCCCCTTCCTGTTTGCAGTGGTGATGGATTGGCTGACAGATGAGGTTAGACTGGAATCCCCATGAACCATGGTGTTCACAGATGACATTTTGATCTGCTGTGAAAGCAGGGAGCAGGTGGAGGAACATTTAGATAAGTGGACGCATGCACTGGAAATGAGAGGAATGGAGATTACCTTAAATCACACAGAATATATGTGCAAGAATGAGAAGAGTGGAGGGGGGAACAGTGAGGCTACAGGGTGGATGAAAGGTAAAGTTTATAAGACTGGTGAGGCCAGTCATGATGTACGGATTTGCGACAGTGGCACTGAAGAGACAACAGGAAGCAGAGCTGGAGGTGGCGGAAATGAAGATGTTGAGGTTCTCTCTTGGAGTCACCAGGTTGGATAGGATTAGAAATGAGCTCATCAGAGGGACAGCCAAGGTTAGATGTTTTGGAGACAAAGTTAGAGAGAGCAGACTTCAATGGTTTGGACACGTCCAGAGGAGAGATAGTGAGTATATTGGTAGAAGGATGATGAGGATGGAGCTGCAGGGCAAGAGAGCGAGAGGAAGACCAAAGAGAAGGTTGATAGATGTAGTGAGGGAAGACATGAGGGCAGTTAGTGTTAGAGAG